>NW_015174870.1:524472-590054 GCF_001447785.1 Gekko japonicus | reverse complement strand
GCCCATCTCTTTCTTTCCACCCCCCCCTCTCGCCCCTCTCTCTCTCTCTTTCGCCCCCCCTCTCGCCGCTCTCTCTCTCTCTCTTTCTCTCCATCTCTCTCTCTGTTTCCGCCCCCCACTCTCTCTCTCTCTCTCTCTCTTTTGCCCTCCCCCCCACCGGCTCCGACCCGAGGGCTGCGCGGCTTGGAAGCCGCGCGGGCCTCGGCTCCGTCTCTTTCCGGCTCTCTCCCCCCCTCACCGTCTCCGAGGCACCTCACACTCTCTCTCTTCCCACCCCCCGGCTCCGGCGGCGGCGACATTCCAGAGCGTCGCATGCGCAGGAGACGCTCTTGCACTTTTGGGGGGATTTAAACATCCCCCCGAATTTTTTTCAACTTTTTTTATTTTTGTGCACACGTGGGGACTGGCCCACGTGTGCACAAACCTCCCCCGCCCCCCCAGCTGCCCCCAGAGCGCTGATTTAACGATCCGCACTCCGGGGGCAACTTCGCTATTAGATATATAGATATTTTAATAGTTAAATGTAGCCCAATCTGTGGATATCTAAATCCGTGAATCAGGGCCACACTGACTAAAAACAAAATCTTCTGCAAACTTGGGGGACTCCCCAGGTTTATAGAAAAATCTGAAAATGTTAAAAGAATACTTTGAGGGTTTAAATCTCTCCCCCACCTGAAGGGTTGTCTACATAGGCACAGACAATGCACCGACCTCCTCTTCCTGGTGGCAATGCTAGGGGATGGGAGCATCAGTGGGAATGGCAATGGAGAACAGGAGCCACACCAGGGTCACCTGCACCTGTGGAGATGAAAGCTGGAAGATGCCAGGAGGCTCACTGGGCACTGCATTGGTGGCAGCCATGGTAGTAGAGAGTTGCTGGGAGCTACAGCAGTGGTGACAGGGGACAAAGCTGCAGTGGTCCTAGTGGTAGAGACTGTGAGCTTTGCTGAGTCCAGTGGTAAGGGGGGATTTCTGAGAGCCATTGTGGCCCCAATGACAGCAGCAACGATGGGGGAGAGAAGCTGCAGCAACCTGATGCTAGAGGCCATGAACTGTGCCCAGTGAAGATGGGTGGCTGGAGGCTGTGGGAACTGCAAAAAGGGAGAAGAGGAGAAGCAAACTAAGAAGGGGACCCCCCGGGAGTGTTGCAGGTCCTCACTTGTCAAGATTCTCAACATGGCCAAATCTGTGGGTTCTTAAATCTAGAGATCTGATCCACAAATAGACAAGACAGGTCTTCCTGTACACATGGGGGAAAAAAAACAGGTTTGCAGAATAATCTGAAATCTGAACAAAACCCACCAACATATGAAATCTGAACAAAACCAACCAACCCAAAATAATAAAAGCAGCCCCTGTAGCTTTAAGAAATGAATGCTGTCAATGGATGTTGTTAGTCAACCAGTCTCCAAGCCTTGGTTTCTGTCAGTAAAAAGTAGAGGTAGGGCAGGGCTCTTTCCAGAACTGTGCTGGCCTTGAGGGAGGACTCTTTGGGGCCAGGCCCACCAGCAGTCACTGGGTAACTTGCTACTGTGCAACTTGCATGATTTACCCAGGACCAGCTCTGCTTGTTACTGTTCAACAGCAGGCACCCCACAAAAGCCAGTGTGATGTAGTGGTCAGAGTTTCAGACTAGGATCTGAGGGGTTCTGGGGCGGGGCTTCGTCATGTGCCCCGCCCCCCGTACCTCACCCGGGGGAACTGCAATCCCCCGCGATCCCCCCCGAAATGACCTCTGCCTACCCCACAGAGTTTTTGTCAGAATAAAGTGGAGAAGATGAGAGTGATGTAAACTGCTGTGGATCCCCATTATGGAGAAAGGTGGGGGTAAAAATGAAATAATCTACCTCCCATCTTCTGTGGGGGGGGAGTGGGGGATGGGAAGGCAAGAAAGAAGCAGGAAAATGTGAGTATATTAGAATTGTCAGGAAAAGGGAAAGAAGAAGTGTGGAGAAGAGGAAAAACAGGGAAAAACAGAATGCTCCGGCAAGTCTTTTCATATTCTTCACCATGCAACCAGACCTAGCCCTGTGGGTGGCCCCATACAATTGGGCCATAGTTTTCCCAGGTTGCAGCAGCCAGCAGAAGAGAAGGAGGGAAAACTGAAGAGAGGTGGGCAAAGAATGATTGGTTGGTTGATAGCTGGGAAGGAAAGAAGGTATACCTCCCATCTTCTGTGGGGGGGGAGTGGGGGATGGGAAGGCAAGAAAGAAGCAGGGAAAGGTGAGGATATGAGAATTGTCAGGAAAAGGGAAAGAAGTGTGGAGAAGAGGATACAGGGAAAAACAGGGTGCTCCTGCAAGGCTTTTCATATTCTTCACCATGCAACCAGACCTAGCCCTGTGGGGGGCCCCATACAATTGGGCCATAGTTTTCCCAGGTTGCAGCAGCCAGAAGAAGAGAAGGAGGGAAAACTGAAGAGAGGTGGGCAAAGAATGATTGGTTGGTTGATAGCTGGGAAGGAAAGAAGGTAAAGGTTCCCTTGCTTGAAAGCCAGTTGAATCCGACTCTAGAGTTGCGATGCTCATCTCTGTTTCAAAGCCAAAGAGCCATCGCTGTCCGAAGACATTTCTGTGGTCATGTGGACGGCATGACTAAACACCAAGGTACACGGAACGCTGTTACCTTCCCACTGAAGTGGTACCTATTTATCTACTTGCAATTTCTTGCTTTCGAACTGCTAAGTTGGCAGGAGGGAAGGAAAGAAGGAAGAAGTAAAAAGGGGGAGGCTATGGGGGCTTTCAGGGAAGGGAAACAGAAAATTGTGGGGAAGAGGAAATTGAGATGCCCCACACAAGTGGTTCCTCCTCTTGTAAAAATCTATAGTTAAACTGATTGTCTATTTCAAAAAATTCAAAAAAGGTTGCCAACACATAAAAAGGAGGTTTTCATTGTCTCCCAACTATTAAGTTTACAAACTTTATTAATCCGGATTGTTTTAGCAAATACCATACTTCTTGAATCCTTAATCTAACATTGTTTATTGTAGTGTTTTCCATTTTTTTGCTGTTACCAATTTAGTGGCTATCAATAGATCTCTTGGAACATTTTTCTATTTGAGAGCATCCCTACCAAGTAGTCTAGATTTCAATGCCAGAGATATCCCAGATACTTCTAGTATCTTTAGAACATTTTTTTAATGCCAAAGCTGTTGTTTTCAGGGAAACTGTGCTCCCAGGAAACTTGAGTTCTTTGGGAATGTATTCAAGATTCTTCAGTGCTTACCTGGAAGACAAGTTAGACTGCTGGCCTACTACTACTCTATTTCCCTGCAGTGTTCAGCCACAAAAGAAAGCTGGGTTTCTTTGGATTCATACTCTCACTTCTCACTGGGCAGTGGTGAGGTACAACAGGCTTAAGCTGATTGAGCACCTTACAACATGCTTCTTCGTAACATGCTGGGGCCCCATGACAGACATGCAGGGCTTCCTAATAGACAAGTTGATGTGGAAAGGGTTCTTCAAAGGTAAAAGGTCTGAGAACCACAGTACTAAAGCTTGAACTGTGGCTGTCCTGCTTTTTTGCGTAGTGGAGGTCAGGTATAGTGCTCTTGGTTCCAAGTTTCAATTTTGATTCTTCATAGAGCAAAAATATGGAAGAAAAGAGTTTAAATGTTTTCCTGCATATATTATGGCTTGGTTCCTAAGTACCTGTAATCAGATTCATGCTTGAGGAAGGCAACTTCCCCGCCCTTCCACTGAAGATTTCTGCACCCTCAGTGGAGCTCTTGCAAGTCAACTGATCTCTCTTTTGAACCGGGAGGGGGGGAGAGGGGGGGTCTGCAGCAGGAGGGGCCAATCAGCAAATATTGCCCTGCCCTCCTCCCCAAAATGGAAACATTGCTGTCAGAGGAACTGCACTGTAGGACCCAAATTTATGAATGAATCATTAGATGTTACCCCATAAATCAGGAAATTTAGCCCTATACACCCTAGTACAGGGCAATGTAAACACAGAGAGAATGCAAGAGCTTCACCCCAAACTTATGCATGTTCAGTTGAACATGGGGAGAGTATCTACATAAATACAAGCACATAGGCTTCTTTCCTGAGGGAGAAACTATTTGCATTTTTATAATGAAACTGTCATTGTGATAGACTCACAAATCTATAGTGCCAAAGTGAAGTTTTGAGAAGAGGAGTCACAGTTGAAACAATCACAAAATACATTGGAGTTGTGAGTTTTAGGCTACAACCTAAACCTATTATATACCACCAAGCCACTCTTATTGAACTCAATTGTAACTTCGTTCTGAGTAAATATGTCTAGAATCAGGCTGCCAGACAACCATGTCCAATTTTAATGAAAGCACTTTTTGAATTTTAAGGAGCTGGAATGCTTATTAAGTTGGCTTTGGCAGACTATATCTAACTTTAATTCATATTAAATTGCTAGATGGGAGAGTATTGTTTTAAGTCATCCCATTTGCCAAAACTTGATTTAAATATTTGTCACAACCCAACATCCTTTCCTGCCATTTGGGGATGAAAAATCATTTATTACTTTGCCAAAATCTGTGTTTCTTGCCAAAAAGTGCTCAGTTGAAATAACTTCCAGTCTAGGAAGTCTGTCTTGCAATTATGCTGATAGGAGTTCTTTATTTATGTGAGTTCATTGAAACTATTGAATTAATGAGTAATACACTGAATGATGTAGCCAGAGATAAACGTATCAAACTCCTGTGGATTTCAGAATAAAGTACATGCTTCTTTCAACCATTAAATGGAACAATTTTCTGCATGATTGTGCCCCTACTGTGGGGCTGTAGTGACTCAGAGGTTAAGACACTGAGATGCAGACCGGAAGGTCTCTAGCTTGGCAGTTGGAGATCCTAGTGCCGCATGATTGAGTGAGCACCCATCTCTGGCCCCAGCTCCGGGCAACCTAGCAGTTCGAAAACAAGAAATTGCATGTAGATAAATAGATACCACTTCGGTGGGAAAGTAACAGCATTCCGTGCTCCTCGGCGTTTAGTCATTTCGGCCACATGTCCATGGAGAAGTCTTTGGACAGCGCTGGCTCTTTGGCTTGGAAACAGAGATGAGCACCGCCCCCTAGAGTCTGATTTGACTGGCTTTCGAGCAAGGGAAACCTTTACCTTTACATTTTTACTCCTACCGAATGGATTCTTGGACTATTTGCTGTCTTTCCAGATTATTGTAGCATAAAATATGTTATGGCCCTCTGACAACTAGAATGGTAGGCAGTACTGTAGCAACAAAAATGATTGCTTGTATCCTCACTTGAATGCTATTTTGCCATATATTTGCAGTGTGTGAGAGTACAGTAAAGCCCCTAAACGATTTTGAGACCTGCTGTTGTTTTAAAAGATAAGTATGCTAACAGCTGAAAATGATGAAAGGGGTGGCTGGATATTGACCTTCTTAGACAGAGTGCCTTTATCTTTTTATAACATGTAAATATCAGTGATCCTTTATGTATGTAAGAGAGGGGAGAGGTCTGCAAAAGATTACAGGAAAACTATGAATGTGTTCTACAGTTCCTCAGAACTAACACTAGACACACTTTCTATGAATTATCAAGGCTCTTCAACCCATACCATAAACAAAGAGACTCCAGAGGGCTTCCTATAGAGGCTTATTGGCAGATCAGTCTGAACATTTTAGCCAGAGCACACATCAGTGTCACGGTCAGTGAAAGTTCCTGAGCTTCAAAGATGAATCTTGTGCTCAGAGACAGACATTTCAGTGACCCAGGGTTCTGGGCTGATTTGGTTTCAGGCAAAGATAATGACTTGAAAAGCAAAAACGCTTCAGTACATTTTAGCAAAGTGCTGTGATGCTGATGGACACTGCTGAAAAAGCACTGCTCCAGTGATATCAGCAGCTCCCAGCACAGCAGGGTTTCCCCAGAACAGATGTTATATGACCCATTCCCTTTCCCCTTTCTTTTCAACTTTGTGGAAAGAGCTGTCAATAGTTTGAAACCATGGCAGAGAATTACATTTCAGTAACAGCCAGTTTTCTTTTCGGCAACATAATGTAGCCTCATATCCCTGCCCAAGCTTGTCTGTGCTATGTCTGTGATACAAAGAATTATAATCAGTTTATAATCAGCCTTTTAAAATATTTCAGTAATGATTTTCATCTAATTGAATTTTCAGTATATACATAAGAAATGCATTCTGCCATAAAATGGCCCCGGTCACACGGCAAAGTTGCTGCGGGAGAGGCACAGGAGTCCCGCGGATTTTCCGGGCGCGATCTCACCCCAACATCTGGGAAGTGCAGTGCTCCCGTGGTGAACCCGTGGCTCCCCGCCGAATGTGCGGAGTTAAAAACTAGTACCTACAAGGTACTAGTTTCCTGAAACCGCGGGCCAA
The DNA here is from genome assembly GCF_001447785.1 of Gekko japonicus. NCBI lineage: Eukaryota > Metazoa > Chordata > Lepidosauria > Squamata > Gekkonidae > Gekko > Gekko japonicus. The sequence continues at coordinate 583,711 of NW_015174870.1, read as the reverse complement.
GGGCGGGCATCTGATCACATTCCTGGTAGACTTACATGGCATCTGGCGCCCGCTGCTGTTCATCTCCACAGGTTGCACAACAGCGCCCAACAGTGCATGCGCACAAAGAGCGATTGCTAGTGCGATCGCGCGGTGTGGCTTCTGTGCCGCGCTGCAGGATACCCGTCTGATCGGCATTTCCCCCGAACCACAGGACCTCAACCGGGACGTTTGCTCAGGCGGCCGTGCGTTAGTTTCCTCTGGGGCAATTAGCCACGCCTCCCCCCCGCGATAGCCAGCCCATGTGACCGGGGCCAGTGACTGCTTTTGCAAACTCCTGAAAAGGGGCTGTGATATTGTCATGGTTAAATGTGTAAATTGGGAGCTAGAAGTCCCCGATTTAAATGCCAGCTGCCAGTGTGCACAATTGACATCATCACCTATTTCCATTCTGGGCATTGCAACCCGATCATCAACCAAATTTTTGCATAGTGCTGAAGTATGCCTCTATCCCTGCCTTGAGTTGGAATGCCCCTTTGGTACTTGTGTCAGATTCTTGTCCCCACCCCCAGTGCAGGGATACCCCCAAGCTGAGTCTTGTGAACATTGGCCTACTACATGAGCCACTGCTGGCCAGTGGGCTTATGACTGAACTCAGAAAAGGAAACTTGGCATCATTGTTGATACATCACTGACAGTGCCATTCGAAACAGAGTTGTGCCCTTCTAAGTCCATTGACTTCAATAGACTTAGAATGGTGTAACTCTGCTTAAGATAACAGAGAATATCTGCTCAGTATGCAATATGAGTGAAAAGGGCAAATACCACTGTAGAGATTATTTTGTTGTTCAGTCACACAGTCGAGTCCGACTCTTCGTGACCCCATGGACCAGCTCCCGCCAGGCCTTCCGGTCTTCCGCCGTCCTCTGAAGTTTGCTCAATTTCATGTCCGTTGCATCTATGACACTGTCTAACCATCTCATCCTTTGCCGTCCCCATCTTCTTTGACCTTCAATCTTTCCCAGCATCAGGGTCTTCTCCAGTGAGTGCTCCCTTCTCATTTGGTGGCCAAAGTATTTGAGCTTCAGTTTCATTATCTGGCCTTCCAGGGAACAGTCAGGGTTGATTTCTTTGAGGATTGACTGATTTGTTCTTCTTGCAGTCCAAGGGACTCTCAAGAGTCTTCTCCAGCACCATAGTTCAAAAGAATCTATTCTTCGGCGCTCGGCCTTCCTTATAGTCCAACTCTCACAGCCATACATGACTACTGGGAATACCATTGCTTTGACCATGCGGACTTTTGTTGGCAGGGTGATGTCTCTACTTTTTATCATGCTGTTTAGGTTCGCCATCGCTTTCCTCCCAAGGAGCAGGCGTCTTTTAATTTCATGGCTGCAGTCACAGTCTGCGGTGATCTGGGATCCCAGGAACGTGAAGTCTGTCACTACTTCCACGACTTCCCCTTCTATTTGCCAAGGAGTGATGGGGCCGGATGCCATGATCTTAGTTTTTTTGATGTTGAGCTTCAAGCCCACTTTTGCGCTCTCCTCTTTTACTCTGAGCAAGAGGCTCTTTAGATCCTCTTCACTTTCAGCCATTAGAGTGGTATCATCTGCATATCTGAGGTTGTTGATCTTTTCCCCAGCAATCTTAATTCCCGCTTGTGATTCATCCAGGCCAGCATTTCGCATGATGTACTCTGCATATATATTAAATAAGCAAGGTGACAGTATACATCCTTGTCGTACTCCTTTTCCTATGCTGAACCAATCAGTTGTTCCGTATCCGGTTCTAACTGTCGCTTCTTGGCCCTTATACAGGTTTCTCAAGAGACATGTGAGGTGGTCTGGTACTCCCATCTCTTTAAGGACCTGCCATAGTTTGTTGTGATCCACACAGTCAAAGGCTTTAGCATAGTCAATGAAGCAGAAGTAGATATTTTTCTGGTACTCTCTTGCTTTCTCCATAATCCAGCGAATGTTGGCAATATGATCTCTCGTTCCTCTACCTCTTCGAAACCCAGCTTGTACTTCTGGTAGTTCTCTATCCACGTACTGTTGAAGCCTAGCTTGTAGGATCTTGAGCATGACCTTGCTAGCGTGTGATATGAGTGCAATTGTGCGATAGTTTGAACATTCCTTGGCATTGCCCTTCTTTGGGATTGGAATGTATACTGATCTTTTCCAATCCTGTGGCCACTGTTGCGTTTTCCAAATTTGCTGGCAAATGGAGTGCAGAACTTTAACAGCATCATCTTCTAAGACTTTGAATAGCTCAGCTGGAATACCATCACCTCCACTAGCTTTGTTGTTAGTAATGCTTTCTAAGGCCCATTTAACTTCACATTCCAGGATGTCTGGCTCAAGGTCAGTGATTATACCGTCGTGTTTGTCAAGGACATTGAGGTCTTTCTTGTATAGTTCTTCTGTGTATTCTTGCCATCTTTTCCTAATCTCTTCTGCTTCTGTTAGGTCCCTACCGTTTTTGTCCTTTATCATGGCCAGCTTTGCATGGAACGCTCCCTTGATTTCTCCAATTTTCTTGAAGAGATCTCTAGTCCTTCCCATTCTATTGTTTTCTTCTATTACTTTGCACTGTTCATTCAGGAAGGCCTCCTTATCTCTCCTTGCTGTTCTCTGGAAATCTGCGTTCAGTTGGGTAAATCTTTCCTTTTCGCCTTTGCCTTTCGCTTTCCTTCTTTCCTCTGCTATTTGTAAAGCCTCATCAGAAAGCCATTTTGCTTTCTTGCATTTCTTTTTCTTTGGTATGGTGGTGATTGCTGCCTCCTGTACGATGTCACGAACCTCTGTCCATAGTTCTTCAGGCACTCTATCTATCAAATCCAGACCCTTGAATCTATTCTTCACCTCTACTGTATATTCATCAGGGATGCGATCTAGGTCAAACCTGAATGGCCTCGTGGTTTTCCCAATTTTCTTCAGTTTAAGTCTGAATTTTGCAATGAGTAGCTCATGATCTGAACCACAGTCAGCTCCAGGTCTTGTTTTTACTGACTGGATAGAGCTTCTCCATCTTTGACTGCAAATTATATAGTCAATCTGATTTCGGTGTTGCCCATCTGGTGATGTCCATGTGTAGAGTCGCCTCTTAGGTTGTTGGAAAAGGGTGTTCGCTATGACCAGTGTGTTCTCTTGACAAAACTCTGTTAACCTTTGCCCTGCTTCATTTTGCTTTCCAAGGCCAAACTTGTCTGTTATTCCGGTTACCTTTTGACTTCCTACTTTAGCATTCCAGTCCCCTATGATGATGAGGACATCATTTTTTGGTGTTAGTTCTAGGAGGTGTTGTAGGTCTTCATAGAACCGGTCCACTTCAGCCTCTTCTGCATCAGTGGTTGGGGCATAGACTTGGATTACTGTGATGTTGAATGGTTTGCCTTGGAATCGGACAGAAATCATTCTGTCATTTTTGAGATTGTATCCCAGTACTGCCTTTTGCACTCTCTTGTTGACTATAAAGGCCACACCATTTTTTCTACGAGATTCCTGGCCACAGTAGTAGATATAATGGTCTTCTGAGTTAAATTCGCCCATTCCTGTCCACTTTAGTTCACTGATTCCTAAGATATCGATGTTCAGTCTTGCCATCTCATTTTTGACCACATCAAGCTTACCTTGATTCATAGATCTTACATTCCAGGTTCCTATGCAGTATTGTTCTTTGCAGCATCGGACTTTCCTTTCACCATCAGACACATCCACAACTGAGCGTCCTTTCGGCTTTGGCCCAACCGCTTCACTCTTTCTGGGGTTACTTGTACTTGCCCTCTGCTCTTCCTCAGTATCATATTGGACACCTTCTAACCTGAGGGGCTCATCTTCCGGCGTCATATCTTTTAGCCTTTTGATACTGTCCATGGGGTTTTCTTGGCAAACTTACTGGAGTGGGTTGCCATTACCTTCTCCAGGGGATCACTCTTGGTCTGAGTTCTCTGCTGTGGCCTGTCTGTCTTGGGTGGCCCTTCACGGCATAGCCCACAGCTTCATTGAACTACGCAAGCCCCCTCGCCACGACAAGGCAGTGATCCATGAGATTATTAGGAAAGCAATTATACACAGAAGGCCAAGTAACATCATACCAATGCATAAAGCTGTGTTGTGGCCATACTGGAGTACTGAGTACAGGTCTGGTTGTGCCACCTCTAAAAAGAGATCACAGAGTTGGTGGGCTCTCCTTAGCAGAGTTATAATCATGTAAATCAGTTACACCCACGGGTTCAGAATGGTGCAGTTCTGGGGAGAAAAGATGGATCAATATAATTATGGATCCTAAAATGGAAGTACTTGCTTCTTTCTTTAGAAGAAATACAGCTGCCATAAAGGTAAAGGTTTCCCTTGCTCAAAAGCTAGTCACATTCAGCTCTAGGGGGCAGTGCTCATATCCATTTCCAAGCCAAAGAGCCAGCACTGTCCAAAGACATTTCTGTGGTCATGTGGCCGGCATGACTAAATGCTGAGGTGCATGGAATGCTGTTACCTTCCCACCAAAGTGGTACCTATTTATCTAATTGCAATTTCTTGCTTTCAAACTGCTAGGTTGGCAGGAGCTGCCATGCAAGACAAGAAAAACAGAGCCAACACTGCAACATATCTTGAATTTAAATTTAACTGTAACATCACTATTTAAATGTATTTTCATCTGTCTTAATAATATGTGTGGAAATCTTTATGGAGTACAGTTTCTTTCTTTTTTCCTAGACAGTGTCTTATATGCATCGAGTTGACAAGCCCTTGAAAGCCTCCTTGGGCAAATGAAACCTGAGTTATTATGCTGTAATGAAAATCATATTGGCAGTGCTGGATATTACCCAGTACAGCAACTGACTGAATATATTCACCTTTTATTCTTCCAAATTACTTGTTTACATTCCTGTCAAGTTAACTGTTGCTTTGCAGAGCACATTTAAAATCAACCACATAAATATTGCAAAGGATAGCTTTTGAAAAGACTGAGTTTTTTTGTTCTTCAGACTGAGAAGGACATGAAAATAATTAGAAAAAAAGTAAAAAAGAAACTTTTAAAGACTGACAATGTATGTACTTACTCTTCGTATCTATTCTGGGGGAAATGATGAGCTTTTTGAAGGTAAACTTAAATATATTTATTTGGCTAAATTTCATTTGTGTGTGTGTTTGGGGTTTTTTTTGTTTGACTTGACAAAACCCCTTATGCGGTCTTCCGTGGTCCTTAAGTAACTGAAACAATTCCTGTAGAATTCAATTGTTTTAAACTCAGGATCACATCCCCTAGAAATCGAATCTTTATCATTTTATCATTCTAATGGTAAGAAACATGTAGAAATATAGACGGGAAGAATTTGTTAGACATACTGAGTTACTTTTTGTTGCTGTTTGCATTTAGAGATTCCATCTATACAGGAAATGATGTGGAACTTAATATTTTATTTGGATGTCTTAGGTAATCAGTTTTCATTTAAGAAAGCAATACTGTAGCCCTCAAAACTAGGAATGCTCAAATACCCACTGGTTTGGCTCACTGTCTGTTTGCTGGTCTCAAGCAGAGAGTAAACTGTTGGCAAATAGTTCAAGCCTGTTCATGAGATTATCTTCAACATATTCAGACAGTGCAGCACAGTGCAGTCAACAGTATTCCACACATGTACATTTTCTTGCAGCCTGATAAGAATCCAACTTTCTACTCCCTCCCCTCCCCCACATGCCTGTTGGCAGTGCATACCACTCAAGCCAGTCACATACACAACAGAGAGACAGTGATTATAACTAAAACACTGTGATTTTCAAAAAGTATTTCTGCTTGGTGTTTAAGTCCATGTTACTGACATTATTCTGCATGTGCACATTTTCTCTCAGCCTTACGGGAGGCATAGCTTCCCCTTTCCTGTGTTATTTAATTACCTGGTCCTACCTTGGATGGAATCATCTTATGTATTGCACAGCTACAAATCAAATCAAGGAAATGAAATTTTTCTGCCACAACCAGTGCCAGGTTTATGTATAGGCTAAGTAGGCTGAAGCCTAGGGCCTCTAAATCTAGGTGGTCTCCACAGCCCTGCCCTCCCCCCCCAGCGGGCAGTCTCTCTTCTTCCAAAATTGCAAATCCAAGACTTCATGCGAGGGAAGGGCAACTCGGGCCCAGCAAATATGAGACTCAGGGCCAGCCAGTGGGGCCCAATTTGAAACTCTGGGGCCCAACTGGAAATTTTTTTTGTGGGGCCCCAGTTCACAGCCAAAGTCTGCAGAATCTTAAAGATATAAATAAAATCATAGAATCATAGAATCATAGAATCATAGAATCATAGAATCATAGAATCATAGAATCATAGAATCATAGAATCATAGAATCATAGAATCATAGAATCATAGAATCATAGAATGTTAGAGTTGGAAGGGACCTTTCAGGTCATCTAGTCCAACTCCCTGCACTCTGCAGGAGCATAACTGAAAGATAGCCCTACATACCTACAACAAACCCGAAAGATGGTCGCCCAGCCTCCGCTTGAAAATGTCCAGTGAAGAGAGATTGTCCGCACTGAGCATTCTGTACATGGAAAGTGAAAAATTTAGACAAACAAATTTTGATGAAGTTTTGGATGATTTTGCTATGAAGAAGGCTAGAAAAAAACATTTTTCATCTTACTGTATTTGATGGTTGTAGTTTACTTCTTAACATGTATTTTAAAACTGACTGTTTAATGACAACATAAAGTAGACTCTAAAAGTGCCACACTGTCAGGTAATCATGATCATATTACTTACACTTCCCAGGCAATATAATTTGTAAACTCAAGGTTGTTGTTTTTTAAGAATAACGTTACAACTTCATTTTCCTAAAAATTAATGCTTATTCCACAAAAGGTTTACATAGTTCAGTTATTGCAAAAGTTTTTCAGTGTTAATTTTAACATTTATGCATTTTTTTTCAATCACTATGATATTTAACAATAACTTTTTATGTCCTTTAGAGGAGAAATTGTGAATTGCAGAATTTTAACTACCTGTCATAATTTCACAAGATTTTGTGAAAGCACAAAGGCAAGTAGAGATATAAGTTACTTACCCAAGCGCCCTCCACTGTCTTTTTGTCTTTTTGTTTGTTTGAGATCATTTGGGCAAGTGGAAATTTTGTACTAGATTCAACCCTGGATGTTTAGCTCCTGGGTTATTGCAGCTGTTGAACATGGGATGTTTGGCTATCAAATGTGTCTGTCATGAAGTTTCTGACTTTCCTACTCAAAACTGTAAAGATAATATTTGAGAATGTAAAGTCAGTGGTTGAATAGTTGCTGCAGATTTGGCACTTTTCCACAGTCAGCCTCCTTTTATTCTTTTTGGATGGGCTACAGAAGTGTATAATTGGCCATCTTCTCTGGCTCAGTAAGTCTTCATCCTCCTCTTCCAAGAGATTTCTATCTCGAAGTAAGGCTATGCCCTGGTCATTACAGCAAATATGTTAGAAATTCTTTCCTGTATTAATGAATTGGCAGGTTGGGGAAAGTGCCTGGTATAAATCAGAGTTCCTATAGTTGCTAACAAATAAGTTACAAAACAGCAGGAGACCTGCAGTGAGTTGCTGGGGAGGTGTCTTATTTTCCCCTTCCCCACTATTTTTCCCTTCCTTGAAAGCTTTCATAGCCTATCCCCCCTTTTTTTGCTTCCTTCTCTCTTTCCCTCTCACTAGACAACATATCTTTTCTGCCCTGTCTTCAGAGTATGTGGAAGATTATGTTATATATTGTTATGACACATGGTCAATACAATAAACTGAAACTGTTGCTGCCCTGTCTTCAGCTTTCCCTTCTTTCCTCCTCCTGGCAACCTCTACCCAGAAAAACTGTAGGTCAGATTTGGAGTGGTGCCTGCCAGCCCAGTTGCATGGTGGGAAAAGCACAAGGACTTGCAAGGAGCACCTCACCTTCCCCTGCATCTCCCTCTCACACTATTTTCTCTCTCCCTCCTCCTGGCAGCCACCATGTCTTCACCGTTCCTTGCTTCCTTCTCTCCTTCCCACCTGCCAACCAATCTACCTTTTATCTATGTTCCCCTTCCCCATCTTCGGCATCCTGACCTGGATGGCCCAGGCTAGCCTGATCTCATTAGAGCTCAGAAGCTAAGCAGTGTTAGCCCTAGTTAGTACTTGGTATGGGAGACACCAGGGAAGTCCAAGGTTGCTAGAGGAAGGCAATAGTAAACTACCTCTGCCTTTCCTTGAAAACCCACCAAGGTTCCCATAAGCTGACTGTGACTTGACAGCACTTTGCACCATCACCCATCTTCAGCTACATTTATTTACTGCATTATGGCCCTGGTCACACGAGCGAGATAATCCGGGGGGAAAGTGAGACTTTTTGCTCCGGAGCAAAATGAAGCGCGGTATAACAATCGGACATTCCCCCGAGGCTCTATGCTCCGGCTGTCAGCCGCCGATCACACAATGATGGCGAAGCATGGCAATGAAGCAGTACCGCATTTGTGTGCACGCGCATTTGTGCACATACCACGGAGGCTTACAAGAAAACATCCGGTGGGACGCAAATGGGCACTGGATGCGACGGGATACCAGTGCTTCCATGATCAGATGCACGCCCACGCCCCACGTTTTCTGGATAATACTACACTTTCCCAGCTACGTTTTAACTTTGCATCTTTGGCTGGACGCTACGGGTTGGAGATGGGTGCGTGACACTTGCCAGATGTTGCCATATGATCACACCCTTTTAATCTGAATTCTCCATGTGACCGGGACCTATATCTACTACATTATATCCTGCCTTTTCTATGTTGGGGATCCAAAGCAACTTATATCATTCTTCTTTTCTTCATTTTATCCTCACAACACAAGGCAGGTTAGGCTAAGAGTGTGTGACTGACCCAAAGAAATCCAGTTATCCTCCACAGCTGAGTGGGAATTTGAACCTGGGTCTCTCAGATTCTAGTCTGAAATGCTACCCACCACACTACATTGACTTTCGTGAGGTGCCTGCTGTTGAGTGGTAGCAAGCAGCCAAGCCTGGCTGAGTTGCATGGTATTAATTTGTCCAGTGGTGCTGCCCCCTCTCCCTGCCTTTTTCTGAGAGCAACCAAGGCTTGAAGGCTAGCAAAACTGTTGTGGTTGCCTAGCAATGCCCACTGAGGGCATTCGTTTCTTAAAGCTACTGGTGTTTCTTTTATCATTTGGGTTTTTTACCCCTCATGTTGTTGTTATTGTTTATTTCAGACTTTTTCTGCAAACTGGGGGCTTTTCTCAGGTTTGTGAGGCAATCTGTCTTGATTGTCCGTGGCCCCAGTCTCCCAATTTAAGTATTGACAGATGGTGCCACACTGAGAATTAGGTACAATGATGATTTCTCTTCTACTGCATGTATATAAGGATGTAATTGGACATTTCTCTGTCAGTCGTTTTTGCTCTTCATTGCTGTCTTGGAGCTTCTAATGTTTTTCCTTTCTCCCTTCCTTGCCTTTGGTGACTCTTGGATTTGTTATTCCTCTGCTACCCAGATATCTGCAAAATGGTACCTCAAATCAGAGTGAAGTGTGCCAAGTAAGTGGATATACACAGGCATGAAAGAAATGCTGAAGGGAAACTGATTGACAGGATGAACTAGGACAGGGGTTCTGTGCTACTGCAAAGCATACATACAACCATGCAACTAAAAATAAGACACTAAAGTTGCCTATTTTTGTGTTGTAGTGGTCAATACATCTGGACTATCTAGTTTTTTATTACAAGAAGGAAAGGACCAATTCACTATAATGTTCTGTCTCCACTGCTTGCACTCCCAGATATACACAAACCTTTCTGTGCCTCAGTTTGGGAAAACAGGGCTAAGGCCCATAGTAATGGAAGAAAATTCATTGTTACTGCATTGTTACTGCATATGGAATTTCATTTCCTCTTCAGCTTTACCAATGCCACCAAGTATGCTGCAATTTCCTATTTGACTATCGCCACATAACCATAACAGAGAAGACAAAAATTATAGTTTGTCTCCTGATGGGCAGAGTTGAGGAGCCTCTGTGGCGGATACCTGTGGGGATGACAAGTTTATAGGGAATGGAACATTTGGTAATTATAGGACTGCACTAGAGTGCAACTTTCATGACTATATATGTGATATTAATCTTTTGAAGACTACAGTTAGCACTGGGATTTCCACATGGGGTCTTTGGTGCCAGGAAATCCAGACTGACAGAATGAAGCTGTTCATTCTTATTGAACCGGCAGACCACATAGTGTTATATGGCCTTAACAATACTGAAAGTGACATGAACATGACAGGTCAGCAATATGTTTCAGACCAGCCCTGACCTGGATAGCCCAGGCAAGCCCAATCTTGTCAGATCTCGGAAGCTAAGCAGGGTCGACTTTGGCAAGCACTTGGATGGGAGACCTCCTTGAAATACCAGAGGTGGGAGGTGGGGGCAGGCTTTATTTAGCCACCTCTCCGAATATCCTCCAGGCCCCTGTAGGGGTCAGTCATCAAAGGTCACCATGACTTCCAGGTGCACACACACAGTCACCAGAGGTTGCCATGTCTTCCAGATGCGTGCACACTCACATGCATATATACAAAAAATACCAAAAAAATGTTTTAGATCAAATGAAAAACATGACACTGCTGAGATTTCTGAATTATATCTCAGGGTGAAGAGCATCACAGAGAGGCATGTTTCCACATAGAGCTGATAACCATGATGGAGAAAACCAGGACTACTGGGCTTATTTAAATATGCCAGGGCTGTCCTAATGTGAGGGAAGGCTGCCTGAAAGGAGGGGCTTCTGATCCCTTTTACCGATCCATTACAGCCCACTGGCTACTACTACAGTAGAAAATGTCTGACAATAACCTGGGCCAATCTTGAAAGCCCTTTCCTAGAGATGGTAACCTCTAAATGTCTTCAATTCCTACAGCTAGGAAATCATCATGGAAAAGAAATAAGGAGGGAGGAAGTAGACGAAGACAGATTATAGGAAGGAATAAACTGACCTGGCTTTTGATGTTCCATCCCCCCCCCCACTCAAGTCACAGCTGACTTATGGTGACCCTGTTTTCAAGGGTTTTCAAGGCAAGAGATGTTCAGAGGTGATTTGCCATTCCCTGCTTCTGTGTAGTGACCCTGGTATTCCTAAGAACATAAAAGAAGCCATGTGGGATCAGGCCAATAGCCCATCCAATCAAACACTCTGTGTCACACAGTCACCAAAATTCAGGTGCCATTAGGAGGTCCACCAGTGGGGCTAGAACTCCAGAAGCCCTCCCATTGTTGCCCTCCAAGCACCAAGAATACAGAGCATCACTGCCCCAGACATAGTGTTCCATCTACTCCTTTCTCTACCTTCTCTATCCAATGCATAATTTTGTAAACTTCTATCATATCACCCCTCAATCATCATTTCTCCAAGCTAAAGAGCCCGAACCTCTTTAACCTTTCTTCATAGGGAAGATGTTCCATCCCCTTAATTGTTTTAGTTGCCTTTTTCTGCACTTTTTCCAATGCTATTTTTTTTGAGGTATGGTGACCAGAATTGTACACAGTATTCCAAATGAGGCTGCACCAGAGATTTATACAGGGGCATTATGATACTGGCTGATTTAATCCCCTTCCTAATAATCCCCACCATAGCATTTGCCCTTTTTTTATTGCAGTCACATACTGAGTTGACATCTTGAGTTTGTTATCTACTATGACTCCAAGATCTCTCTCCCGGGCAGTTACTGCCAGTTCAGACCCTATCAATGTTTATTTATAATTAGGATTTTTTGCTCCAATGTGCATTATTTTGCACTTGCCCACATTGAACCTCATTTGCTATGTTGACATCCACTTGCCCAGCCTCGACAGATCCCTCTGGAGTGCCTCACAGTCCTCCCTGGTTCTCACTGCCCTAAACAACTTAGTGTCATCCACAAATTTAGCCACTTTACTCCTTACTCTGAACTCCAAATCATTAACGAACAAGTTAAAAAGCACCAGGCCTAGTACCAAGCCCTGTGATACCCCACTACTTACCACCTTCCACTGTGAAAACTGCCCATTTGTACTTACTCTTGGTTTCCTGTTAATTAACCAGTTTTTAATCCACAAGAGGACTTCTCCTTTTATCCCATGACTACTGAGTTTACTTAGGAGCTTTTGATGAGGCAGTTTATCAAAAGCGTTATGGAAGTCTAGTAAATGAAATCTATTGGGTCACTCCTTGTCCACATGTTTGCTCACCCCCTCAAAGAACTCTAAAAGGTTAGTGAGACAAGATCTCCCCTTACAGAATTCAGGCTGATTCTACCTCAGTAGCTTTTGTTCATCAATGTGCCTACTAATTATATTCTTAATAACAGATTCCACCACTTACCCAGTATCGATGTTAGACCGGCCAGTAATTTCCTGGATCTCCTCTGAAACTTTTTTAAAAAGAAGGTGTGTTGTGTCCGCTGACCCTAAAGAACAGTTGTAATTTTGAGGGATCGCCAGTCCTCACCTGGAGATTGGCAATGATGGTTCCCCAGAAGGAAATAGTTGGTTTGTAGGGTGGAGTCTATGGCTTTGTACCTGTCCAAGGTCCCACACCTCCTGAAACCTCACCCTCTCCAGGCTCCATCCCTCACATCTCCAGGAATTTCCCACCTGGAGTTGGCAACCCTATCTCCTTCCCAGCCAATCATCAACCTACCTTTATTTCCCCCTCACTCTTCAGCTTTCCACCCCCCACACACCTGCAGCCTCTCCCGTGCTCTGAAGCCCTGACTTCTACATCACATTGGCTGTCATATGGGGGCCACCTCAGCAGCATATAAGGATACAGAGCCCACGATTTTCTCCAGGGGAACTGATCTCTGCCGTCTGGAAACCAGTTGTAATTCTGAGTGATCTCCAGCCCTCACCTGGAGATTGGACACCTTTTACCTCAGAAGAGCAAACTGTTTAGAATGTTAGAGGCAAAAGCCAATCAAGTCGCATATGCAAACGACCTCTGTGTTCCGAGGCAAAGGCCAATGAGGCTGCATATGCAAATAACCTGATTGGCTAAGGGGGGAAAAGAAGCAGCAAAATGTTTAGAATGTTGGAGGCAGGACTCAGGCAAAGCAGCCAATGGATATGGAGACCCTCTGAATGACAGATCAGAGAGAGAACTGATTTTGGAGCATGTGGAATGTTCTAGAGAAGTGCCACTACCATTTGGCTTTTATTTATAAGGGAGATACCTTCCTGTCCACAGGAATGGAGGCAGATTTTAGTAACAGATTGCACATATTTGTCAGAAGATCCACAAGTTCACATTTGAGTTCTTTCAGAACTCTTGGGTGTATGCCATCTGGGTCTGGTGATTTGTCGGTTTGTAATTTGTCCATCAGTTGTAGGACCTCCTATCTTGTCACCTCAATCGGAAATCAGCCTCTTAAAATCAGCAGTTCTGGAGACCTTGGTAGTCTTCCATCCAGGGCTGACTCTGCTTAGCTCCCATGATGTGATGAGTTTGGGCTATACTTTTTTAAAATAAGAATAATGCTGTGTCTACAAGTATATAGTAAATCATTAATTTTCACAACAGTCAAAGATTTTAAAAGATAACTATTTCTAGTTTCCTATAGATATTAAATTAACACTCTGAGTAATTTGGAACATATTTTGCACAAGTATCCTGCTTGTCTAAGGATTGCAAATGCATGGCCAGCTGCCTTGAGGACACCATGTGTGCTTATTGATTATTAATTTGCAATTTAAAATAAGCAACATTTTGAATGTATGTGTAGCTGCACAGTTTGCAGCATTCATTATCACAGAGACAGCTGTTTGGTAGCTACTGTTGGCACATGCTCAGAGTTTGCTAGATTTCTGAGGCTGATGGGAATTGGTTTTCCCTGCATTTCTAATCACTTTGGGTGTTAGTGAAAGCTGTACTTTATAATCTCTGGCAGAAAGTCATGCTAAAGGATTCTGGGATAAATCATTTACAGGAAAATCCTCTGTTGGCCTAGGGACATGGAAAAGGTTGCCAACTAGACAGGGGAAAATGTCCTGTCCTGTTTTGTTAATAGAGGTTTAATGGGTGGAAATGCGCAGTTGATGACTTTCATGGCATGCAGTTATGTAATACCACCTATTAATTGCTTTCATATCAAACTGATATTAAAGGGAAAGCTATAGGGACCAGTCAAATGCTGGCAGCCCTAGATGGCATATGGCAAGGATGGAAACATGACCTTGTGAGTGCGTATACATGGTGTGCGCACACAAACGCATACACACATGCATTTTGAGTGCTTTGTTGAACAATTGCAAATGACAGATGAGAAACCCCACCCTGCAATGTTGAGCCAATTTGCCTATGGGAAGGAGACGGTCACTTACCTCTTGGGAGGTGGCAGAGAGCTTGCTGGCAGTGTTCTCTCTGTCTTTCTGTTGTTTAATAAATTGTGCTTCAACAGGGAACCTGTTTCTGGATTTCTCTGGGCACATAGGAATAGTAGGAATTTCCTAACAGTGTGCAATCCTGCCTTCTCTGGGTGAGAAGAGGCTGTTGTGCAAACTGATTGCTTTGAGAATTCCCCTTGGGTAACAGTGTTAATTGGTGGGTCTACCTGCTGCAGACCATCTGTGCAAGGCAGGACAGCTCCAAAGAATGCTCAGACCCTGAATTTTATCTAAACTCTTTGGTGGAAAAGTGCAGTTGGGAATCTCACCTCTGACTTTTCACTTCTCTGTTTTTCTCCCTCTTCCTTTCTTTGTCAGGGGCTTGATTTTCTATGCAGATGGTGCTGCAGTTCACCTGGATTACCTGGCTTGTGTTCTGAGTAGCTGGCCACCACGGGGGTGCACCCAAGCTCCCTTGCAGGACTCTAGAACTCACTTACACTTGTCTTTTTGGCAGTCCACAATGTCCATAAAACTCTCCTCCAATACCACATTTCAAATGAATCAACTTTCTTCCTGTCAGATTTCTTCATTGTCCAACTTTCACACCCATACATAGTAATGTGAAATACTACACTATGGATTATCCTCATCTTCATCTCCAGCAACACTTCCTTACACTTAAGGAAGTTCCTTCATGGCTGTCCTTCCAAGTCTTAGTGCTTAATTATCCAGTGTTTGTTCACCAAAACACCCCTGCTTACAAGATTCAGGCAAGACTTAGAATGTGTAATGAAAAACACACCCTTATTCCCATCTTGTTTGGCCTAAAGCACTCTGTCTCTCCTGACTCCCAGTGTTGCAACATGCTGTAAAGCTGTGAACACAGGTTTCTGGATCAGGATAACCTGCCAAATCTAACTATTAAAAGAGCACATGGCTTTGGTTTATAGCTGCCTTTGTTGCATCTTTTCCTTTTGCAATGCATTTTCAGTATAATTGTGTTTGATACTGGTGCACAATTCTAATCTTACATGTTAACCACTTCCCCCTAAGTAAACACTATGAATATTTAAGGACTAGTATTTGGACAAATCAGAGGCCAGTTCTGGCTTGTAAGCAAATGAACTGCCATGAGAGAAAAGCATTTCTTGGTTTTTCTATTAAAATCAGAAACAAGGTGATCTCTCGGGGTCTGCTACTCTGGCTAGCAAATGGAGCAAGCTTAAATTTTTACATGCCAAGGGTGTTTTTAGATTTTATTTTACACTAAAGGGCATATGAGGAATTGTTTTTATTTTATGAGCTGCAAGAAAGCTTGGTTGGCAATTGGAGAACTAATAAACTAAAATTACCTCATGTGTTACTTGTTATCAACCATTGATAGAAAGAGCAAGCCCAGCCCACACCAGGACAAGAAGAAGCCCTGACTTGGATGGCCCAGGCTAGCCCAATCTTGTCAGATCTTGGAAGCTGACCCTGGTTAGTATTTGGATAGGAGGTTCAGGGTCATGACACAGAGGCAGGCAATGGCAAACCATCTCTGAGCGCCTCTTGCCTTGAAAACCCTATGGGGCCACCATACGTCAGCTGCAACTTGACAGCACTTTCCACCACCGCAACAGTCAGTAGCAAAACTGTCTGGCCAAACAGTAAGAAAGAAGTGACCCAAAAGGTCCCCTTTCCCACACACTGCCCTATTTCCTCACATCTGACTATCCCTAGTAAGCAGGGGTTGTTTCGTAGAAAAAGAGCTAGGGGAACTCATTAGCATATGCCACACCCCCTGACATCACCGGAAGTGTGTTATGAGGCCACACACCCCTGACATCACCGGAAGTGTGTCATAAGGCCACACCCTCTGCCATCACCGGAAGTGTGTCATAAGGCCACACCCACCACTCCGTTAGTCTTAGTCTTAAAGGTTAGTCTTAAAGGTGCTATTTGTTAGTCTTAAAGGTACTATTTGAACTCTTGGACTATTTTGCAGCAACAGACTAACACAGCTACCTCGGGGAAGCTCCTGGATGGGGCTGGGAGTCCTTGCGGAGGCCACGTGGAGTGGCCTCGGCCAGGCAGAGGGGGAGGACGCCAACTTACCCTCCTGCTTCTTCCTCCTTCTGCAACAGAATGAGGCTGGAAGAAGGGGGCGGCCGGAAGAAGGGGCAGGGCTTCATTGTGTGCCCCGCCCCCTGCACCTCACCCGGGGGAACTGTGATACCCCGCAATCTCCCTGAAATGACCTCTGCTGGTAAGTTATATTAAGACAGACATTAGGCATCTAGGGAAAGCAACATTTCCCAGGGCACTTGATGTTTTCACTGTGTCAGCAGTGTTCTAGGCTCTGGAAGACCAAGGTCTCCTCCCTCTCTCTGCCTCTGGACCAGTATTAGCTACCAGATAGTAGCGGCTGACAGATAAACGAGTCCTTATGGGATCAAGAATATGATAGGTTCATTGACTAGGGTGAACTACTTGAGCTTGTTAAACCTAGTTATATGTAGAACTGGGGAGGGGAGGTTCACCCATAATGGTCAACTCTTATTTGAATTCACACTGGGACTTTTTTCCCTGAGCCTTTTCCTCTGTGTCAATCATGTTGCTGAGGGATGAGTAAGTCACATAGGCTTGTCTTATGTCCTATGTTGCATGGATCCCAACTGGGTCAGAACAAGCACCTGTAGTGTATGATCTGACCCACACTTAAAGCAAGTACACATTTCACAGCTAAGACATAAATGATTAATAAATAGAAGTTTCTGCATTTTTTAGTCTCATTTTCTACCCAGTTGTCTGTTTTGAAAATCAGAGAAGAGCTGGAGGAAGTAGGACTTAATACTTTTCTCACACTTCTGAAATTTAAAGCAGCAGTTCATTTTGCACAGAATAATAGTCTCTAGAGTAAGCTTGAATCTAGTCTGGACTGATTTTTTATATATATAACTATATTTCAGGAAGTGTATCAAAGGATCCAGGGCTGTATCCCCCTAGATAAAAACTAACATTCTGGGAAGTTAGTTTTGTCTCCCCCCCTCCCCCCAAGTTAGGGTTGTCAGCAGCCTAAAGAAAAAAATTCCCTGGACCTTTAACAGAGGCCTGATATGTGGAACTGAGCAATTGAAGCTCTTCATAGCTTGGAGGTAAATAGCATCACCTCGCACTTAGAATGCCATTAAGCCTCTACTAAGAAGGCAGAATATGTTTCTCCATGTAGTTGGCAGCTGTACCCCCAGTATCAGTGTTCCCACCTGTCAATGGCTCTCCTGGCCCCTCCATGCCCCCTGTGTAGGATACAAGCAACTTTCCTACTTAATGTGGTGAGAACTCAACTTGCTTCCATATGACATCCACCCTGGGGAGGAGAGGACCTTCTTATATGTTGGGCCCAACCATCTCGCTGAGGCTGTCTTTGTCCTCCTGCTCCAAACCTCCAGAGATAGCCTTGCTGCTGCTAATTGGGCATGTCTGCTGATTCTGACAGAATCAGATTGGCCCAGGCTCCCCCCCCCCATCAGCTTGCTCTTTTAGAGGTTCAGCACAGTGGTAAAGAACTTCCCATTGATCACTCTAGTTCTGTATTATGAAAACAGTAGTATTGTGTATTCCTATCAATGCACTAGAGATATTGTCTGTGGCCCAGGAAGTAGGCCAGTTCAACAGACGATAAATTTGGCCAATTTGTGTGTTATTAGTTTGTGCAGTGGATCAATCCAGTGGGAGAGTCTTGTCTATGTCCCTTCCCATAAAAGTGGTTGTATGTAAAGCACAGTCAAGTTACAGTCAACTTATGTTGACCCCATAGGGTTTTCAAGACAAACGACTAACAGTTGCCTGCCTCTGCAATAGCAACCCTGGAATTCCTTGGTGGTCTCCCATTCAAACACTAAACCAGGGCTGACCTTGCTTAGCTTCAAGGATCTGACAAAATCAGGCTAGTCTGGGCAATCCCTATACATATCTGCCACATATTCTGTTCTGGTTCCCACTGATAGTTGTATATCTCTTACACTGTGGTTCCAACAGAAAAGCTTGGGAAACCCATGGAGATTTAGGGAGGGGAGAGAGCTCTGTCAGGATATGATGCCATAAAATCTGCCCTCCAAAGCTACCATTTCCCCCAAAGAAACTGATCTTTACAGTCTGGAGATTAGTTGCATTCCAGGAGAACTCCAGCCCTCCCCCCCAGGCGGCTAGCTCCCCTACTGCAGAATCATTACACTAAGCAGGTTAAGGATTTGTGATTCACTGTTTCCTTCTCTGTACAAAGTGTGCTTCTTGGAGAATAATATCTAAGAGATCCTTGCATCTGGGGTCATGGACAAATAGTGAGGATGTATGGATGCACAGTGGAGGTTGTCCTAGTACCTGAGGAGGCCAGGAAGGCTCCCACACTTGTATTGTTCCACACACTGTATAAAGCAGAGATAGCCTTGCTGGTCTTATTCTGACAAAAAGCTCCTGTAATTTTATTGGCGTGCAGAAGCAGTTCTTCTCTTTCTCTTTACTATTGTGAAAGACTGGCATCATTGCAATCTTATGCAGAGGTCATCCAGTCTAAGCCTCCGGGGTGAGACTGAAGTAACTCTGCATAGGATTGCACTCTAAATGCTTTGAGAAACTTGCCTCCAGGTCAGAGAACTTGAAGGGGTGAGATATGGACTACGGCATCTGACCAGTCAAAGCTGAGGATGTTCTTGCAGCGGAATAGCAACATAGAAATATGTGGAGAAATGCTGTCTTAATGTCCCAGACCAACAAGCCAACACAACAGATCCAAATTGTAATAGACAGAGGCTAGTTTTGCACATAAAAACATGCTTATTTGAATGTGGTCAGAGTAAGCATTCCAATGAGGGGTGTTGAGCCAAACCAGACTGAAACTTTGGCCTCCTTAGAGGATTGACCCATGAATATCCATAATAAGATTAAACTAGACATCCTTTGCAAAGCAGCTATTCTCATTTCTCCAGACAAGGTTTTGGTGTGCTGCTGGGTCCTGCATGTTGCAATAACTGCATTTGCCCTTTTTTTAATGCGGAGAAGGAGATTTGTGATTTCATTTGCACAGTTGTTGCCTTTGAAAACTTAATAAGGAGAAGACATACACCCTGAGCCTGTGTATATTTACTCAGAAAGCAGCCACTGTCCACTGCCATATGTTGGAGTAATTTTGTTCAGATTTGGAGCCTTTTCAGTGTTTACAAATGTCTGGAGCATATTTTGATGAATAAATTTCTGATCACACAGCTACAATTATATGCCATTGAAATGAGTGTGATTTCAAAGTGCTTAATTAATTCATTAAAATTTTTCTCTGCTCCCTTCCCACCCAATTCAGCATCCCCAAGACAGCTAACATTACCACACAAAAATAAACCATTAACAAATGTGAAACATTACAAATATTTAACACCAAAAACACATGAAATATTTAAAGCAACTAAATAAAACATAATATAAACACATAAAAATGGAAACACATCAAAATGCACAAATAGGGAGGAGGCTAATAAGAATTAGTGAGGGAATGCCAAACTACACAAGAAAATCTTCGCCCAATGACAGAGGACAACAAGAGAGGGGGGACAGTCAAATCTTCCTGAGAAAGGAGTTCTGAAGTGCCATGTCAGAGAAGGCCCTTTCTTGGGGTGGAACTAGGGTCGCCACCCATCAGGTGGTGGTTGAAGATCTACTGGGATTACAACTGATGCCCAGGCAACAGAGATTAGTTCACTTAAAGAAAATGGCTGCTTTGGAAGGTGGACTCTAGGGCACTAATACCCCATTGAAGTCCCTCCCCTCCCCAAACCACACTCTCCTCAGGCTCCACCCCCCCAAAATCTCCAGTTATTTTCCAACCCAGAGCTGGCAACCCTAGTTGGAACCCATCAAGCCTAAAATGGTGGGGCCACCTGAAGCATAACCTTTGAAGAAGACTGGAGTGGCAGGCTGGTCCAAATGGGAGTAGGCAGTCCTAGGGGAGCGGTGGCGCAGGAGGGTAAATCCCTTGCATAACTATAACATCTGAACTGCCAAGCTTTGTCAGTTCTAGCCCCGTGCTGGTGTGAGCAACCAAGCCTTGTCCCTAGCTCATTGTTCACCCAGCGATTCAAAAGCTTCGGCAAGTAGATACATTGGGGACCACCCGTAAGGAGGTGGGCACACCACTCCCCTTGGGAAGTGTTAGCTGGCAGGACTGACATTTGCGGCGCGGCAAGATCAAAAGTGGGAAAAATCTGTTTCGGCATTCCCTGCAGTGGAGCAAATCGGCCAGGCTATGGCAGTGTGGCAGTGCAACATCGAGAGCCCTGACGTCATCAGCCAGCCAACAGAATACATGCCGTCGGGACATGACTGATCCAGCCTGCAGATGAATCCACCGACCAGCTACAATGTGTGTGAGATTAAATATTGTATGTTGTCTTCCCTATCCCCACGAATACATTGTTAGTCCATTGTCTCTGAGTAACTGTAAATCGCTCTGAGCCCGCATGAGTGGAGAAAGCGATCAGTAAATTGAAAGTATTATTATTATTGTTGTTGTTGTTGTTGTTGTTGTATGCTGGTCCCCAGCAGGACTTTAAAGAACAAGGTCAATACCAGCGCCTTGAATGGGGCCTGGAAGCAAACTGGGAGCCACTGTACATGGAACAATACTAGAGTGATATAATACCCATGACCCACTCCAGTCAACACTCTGGCTGCAGCATCATGTACCGACTGCAGCTCCTGGACAACGTAGAGCACATTGCAGTAATCTAATACAGATGTTATTAGGGCTTGCATAACACTGGCCCCAGAAAGGGCCAAAGCTGGTGAAAGTTGCCCCTGGCCACGCCTGCCATTTATCCAACAGGAGGTTTGAGTCTAGCACCCCCAAGCTACAAACCTGCTTTTTTAGGGGAAGTGCAACCCCATCGAGGACAGAGGATATCCCCATTCTTGGTCAGACCTTTCCCCCACCTATAGCATATCTGTTTTGTCAGGATTAACTTGGGTGTATAATACGATGTTCCAGAGTGTGCAGTGAAATTTATTTAAAATAACTTGCAGTATCAGTATTCTAAATCATGTGTAGATATTATCACAAATTGTTAGGTCAATAATTTAAATGAATTATTTAAATAGTAGTTTATGATGCTCTGAGATACTCAGCATGCCTGGACATTGGGCATGCCATATTGCTCTATATGTGTATATGTGTTGTCTTGTTAATGAATGAGATGCCTCTGTTTGGCTAGTCTGGGAAATTCTCTCTGACTCCTCCTTCCCTTCCTGTGTCCTTTGGTTTTTCTCTCTCCTCATGGACCTGTGAGGAGCAGAACACTGTAGTCTCTCCTGTAGAAGCCATGCCATCTTACTTGCACACATGTGCCACTAGGTTAGCTGGTTATTTGTGAGAGTGAATAGCATTCTTTAGATCAGGCTTCTCTTTCTCTCCTACCAACTGCAACATGGATATGAATGGAATCTATGTCAATAAATGCAAGTGTCACCATTTTGCAATAGATTTGCATGTGATACCACATTTTCATAACTGTACAACTTTGTTATACTAACTAATACATAGCCCCTCAAACTAATAGTGTATTATTTTTAAAAAGAGAATTATTATTTTTTCCTTGCTAGGGAATATTGTGGCAGTAACGTGTCCATTTTGCCACATACCAATTCTCAGATAATTGCTTGGCAGAAAATAATGTTGGACGAACAAGGAATTGAACACCATTTCAGGGCAATGCCATTCAGAAGCCAACTAGAAAGCAGCAAGTGGTAGTACCGGATTTACAGTGCAGCTACACCCTTTGAAGCCTACTGACCACAAGAGAAGGGCGTAACTTTGCTTAGAATGGCACTGTCAGTTATTTATGGAATGTGTAAACCGATGTAGCCATTGACCATAATGCAGTTTACCTGACAACACTGACTAAACATGGAAAATGCTGTAGAGAATGATTTTCCTTTAAGAGTTGTGTTATTTCTGCTATGGCAAGTGAGACCTGTAAGATTCCAACAGTTCCATTATTGTGGCTTATTAATTTTAATGGAGGGGCCTCAAGCTGTGCAGCCAAAAAGGTCAATTGTGCCCACTGGGTGCAATCCAAACCAAGTTAAATGTGCTGGAGAGCCTAATCCTATGATCCTATTACTCTGGCAGTCACTACCCTACAGTTATGCCTGTGCTACGGCGACATAAGGCAGCGAAGCAGAAAGCAAAATAATACCAGGGGGGGAAAAGAGATAATATAGCAGTACTTATAGATGTTCCCCAGCTAACAATTATTCTCCTCTCCCACCTCTCTCCTCTCCCCTCTGACATGGAAGACATCAAATCAGTACATGGCAATGATTGACTGTATGAGCCAGCCAGCATGGCATAGGGGGATAGGATGTTGGACTAGGACCTGGAGAGACCCAGTTTCAAATCCTGCACAACTCATGAAACCTCAGGAGAAGGCAGTTTATAAATTCAGAAAGGAAGGAAGGAAGGAAGGAAGGCACTATTGCGAGTGTTAACACAGCGTACCATCTAACAGAGATGGAGTAGGACCAGTTCCAGCCAATCCTGCAACTGATACCTGGGGAGAACAGATTGGTGGCAGCACAGCTACTGCACAGTAGGTCACAGCTCATAACTGGGTCCTGCCGGGACACTAGGGCATCAACCCAAAGACACCACCCCTTGAGATTGTTTAGCCAGAACACAGGAGTAAGAAGGACTCATAAGCAAGCATCTATATATCTAATAGCCAAGTTGCCCCCGGAGTGCGGATCGCTAAATCAGCGCTCCGGGGGCACTTGGGGGGGAGGGGGAGGTTTGTGCACACATTGGCCAGTCCCCACGTGTTCACAAAAATGCTAAAAGTAGAAATTTTTTTGGGGGGGATGTTTAAATCCCCCCGAAAGTGCAAGAGCGTTCCGTGCGCATGCACACGGAACGCTCTGTAGCTGACCTCGCTGCCGCCGCTGCCGCCTCCTCCTCAGAGCCGGGCGGGCGGACGGGCGGACAGGCGGACGGGCGGGGGGAGGACCGGCCTCGCTGCCGCCGCCGCCCGGCAAAGGGGGGGGGAAAGGACCGGCCTCTCCGCCGCTGCCTCTGCCTTGGAGCCGGGCGAGGGGGGGGAGGACCGGCCTCACCACAGCTGCCTCCTCCTCGGGGAGATCGAGCGGGGGGGATGGAGGAGACGGAGCTCTTCTCCCCCCCCGTGAGTATTGCGGGTCCCCGTCTTGTGAAACTCTAATTCGACTGTTCCTCCCATTTTTAACCCATGCACTGATAGGGTATTGCTGAAACATTAGATGGATGTAATTCCTGCATAAATCTAGTAATGGTAGAGTATCGTTGGTCTTTTCCTGTAGGGAGGCTTAATAGCAACCTTGTCCAGTGTGTGTAGCTCAGATCACACTGTAAATCCCATCAATTACAGGAGAAGGGAGTGAAACAAACTTTGGCTGATCCAGAAAACATCATCATAAATGTTTAGACTAAAATGTCTGTGAAATACATCACAGATCCTTTAGAAATAATTCTAGTAAGGCTAGAATGAAATTATAATACATGTTTCTTATTATGCCATATATATATATATTTTGCTGCCACTAATCCAAAACCTACAGCTATATATCATGGTACTGTAAAATAATCTAGGCCCCTCTTCCTTTTGTTGCACCTCAATATCATATTAACAGTATCATATTAACAGGGGCTGCGGTGGCTCAAGTGGTTAAGACGCTGAACTACAGACCAGAAGGTCAGTGGTGCAGCAGTTCAAGACCCGAGTGCCGCATGATGGAGTGAGCTCCCGTCCCTGGTCCCAGCTCCTACCAACCTAGCAGTTCAAAAGCAAGAATTTGCAAGTAGATAAATAGGTACTGCTTCGGTGGGAAGGTAACAGTGTTCCATGCACCTCGGCGTCCAGTCATGCCGGCCACATGACCACGGAAACATCTTCAGACAGCGCTGGCTCTTCGGCTTGGAAACAGAGATGAGCACTGCAACCCTAGAGTTGGATTCGACTGGCTTTTGAGCAAGGGAAACCTTTACCTTTACTTATCATATTAACACTGGTAAAGCCTGCACAGTACCAATGATATCAGTCATGTCTGGAGGGGCATCCAGTACCAGATTGCCCCCCCCACACTTTAAAATAATACCATCAATATAATCAGCAGACTTTAGCAATCTTTTGCCTGATTTTCTAATTTTTGTAGCTATTTGGTTATTTCAGTATTGAAAACTGAAAACAGCCTTTTGCACTCTTGCTGAGGGTTTCATTAAACAATGCCACTCCCCTGTTCAGTATGGCAAACATCAACATTTCTGAAGAGCATGGGCCTTTCTGCACTCTCCTTTTAATCCATGTTCACTGCAGTATCCACCAAGCAATTCTGCCCTAAAATTGAATTCAACCTTCTTTTTATTCTGGATTCTGTTTTCCGTTCTGCATAACATTACCTCCCTTCAGTGGCTGGCCCGGTTTCAGCCTGCTGTTGCCCTAGGGTTTTTGTGGTTTTTTTTGATGTTGTTTTGCTGCAGACTTTTCTCAGCTTGAACACTGACAAAATCTGGAGTGGCAGGCAAATGCAGAAAGGACCAAAGTTTAAAATGTTGACTTAATGCAACATCTTTGCCAGATGTACCATCTCTGCTGCATGTGTGCTTTTCCTTTCCTGTAGTAGGGTTAAAGCCTGGCCCTGGGCAAAATATGAGCCCTTGGTGTAAACTGAAGGGCAGGAGCCAGGTGGTTCTTGGCCATTTGGCTCTTAGCCCATAGCTCACAGGCTGTGTCCTTGGATAAGCAGGACACTGAGACCGGCCCACTGATACTTTGTTGTGTTACTTGGTTTATTTATATGGTATTTTTTATTGTTGCAAACTGCTTTGTGAACTTTCAGTGAGAAAACTGGGGTACAAATATTTAAATAGCTTTCAAAAAAATGGAAAACAACCAGTAATTAATCTGAACACCTTTAAGACTAACAATGTTTAATTCTGGGTATAAGCTTTCATGTGCATGCACACTTTTTCAGATACAGTTATTAATCTGGTTAAGTAAATCCTAAACCTAAGGCATCTAATTCTCACTTAATATGTTCTCATATCATAGATCTCAAAGCCGGAAGGTAGTATTTGCAGCACAGCTGTTTAATGAACGTTTATGCGTTTTTATTTTCCACAAGTATAAATGCACAACAGCGAACAGCTTAATCTATGAGAAAACTCAGTTTGACAATGTACATCCAGCTACATTTACTTTTTCTTGCCCTTGATTTTTTAGCAGGTCAGGCTGCACTTATGCTTGTAAGATAATCAATATGGTAATTCATTGCTCCAGGTTCTGCCATGGCTGCCAATAGGCCTCAAACACCATTTAGGACCTGTGATGCTGTGGGGGCATGACTGTTTCCCCTGTACCAGCACTGGAATGCCCACTATCTCACGACAACGAACCTGCTTCGTAGCAGACCAGCTCAAAGGACTGAGCTATTAATTACCATATCTGATATAGTGGGGCTCTTCTATATGGCATTCAACATGGAAGTGTTAGGTTCTGGTTGGGTGTGTTATTTAATCACACAAACCATAGCTCTAAGTATCTTCCTGCATAGTCTGAACAGGATAACCATGAGATCCCACAAATCAGAAATTCTGACAACTCTTCCATTTTTTTTTAAAACCTCCAATAAGAAAGCTTTTAGGTTAGGCCTAAAATGTTTTGACTCCTGCAGACTTTCTCCAGCTATCTTATAAGATATCCAGTTACAGTGCTTCTTGGATAAAACATGCCCTCCCACAGCCATTAGCAGCCCCTCTAGAGTCCCCTGAATGCACAGTGTAGCCTCTCCCTCCAAAGAGATAGGATAATGTAATCTAGTAAACTGGCCTCATTACAGAGCTACTGACAGACAGACATATTGGCTGCTGCCAGTGGGCATATGTGCTAAAGGTGAAGGTGCAGAGGGGGTTGTGGAAGAGAATGATGGATGGATAACTCACAGACCAACTGGTAAGAGGAGGTCAGGTCTGTTACTGAAATGCAGAGCGAGATGTGGATGGAGGTTGACATCCATCAATCAACTTGTTCATTACTGCAAGAATGAAGTTTTGGGTTCCCAGGAGAAAGAAGGAGCTAGTCATCCCCGTTATCTCACAGGTGGCATTTCTGAAAAGGCTAACCTTTCACATTTCTAGGAGCAGAAGGATGAAGGACATGTTTTTAATGAATACCCATATACACTCGATTGCTTTGGTGATGTATGCAGGACATTTTCCTCTACTGAGAATCATATAGAAGCTTGAGAACCTATGTTTTTATCTTCAGTAATGCAAAAGATAATATACAGCATACTTTCTTATGCAGGTCAATAATCTTTGTGTCATGGAATATAGCTCTCCTTGGTATTCATTGAACCACATGTCCTGCCTCACATTAAGCATTCACTGTAGTATTGACATCTGTGAAGTTAATTCATGAATGAATAAGCAAGCAGCAAAGTGGATTCCTATTCAGTCCTTACATATTCAGGGCCATTCAAAAATATGTACATTCAGGGCACTCTCACTAAATGTATGATCTGGAGTTTTTTCTTCTGTAGGCATGTGGGATTGCCAAGCTAATAGTTAAAAGCTGGATATTAATATTACTAGAACTGAAGAGAACCCGTTTAGCACCTGTAAAGTTCCAGCTGCTCCACCCCACTCTTCCTGGATATGGTATTTTTAAAAATCTGTCACATCTGGGAAGGGGAGGTACCATGCTGCAGCCGGTGGAATTCAACCCATGTACTAAGGTTGGCCTGCAGAAAGGCTGTTTCTAATTCAATCTCTCTCTCTTAGCAGTGACATCGTCATCAAGGTGGTACCTTGTGATATGGAATCTTGGCTTTTGCCAGAAAATATTATTGCCTGAGACAAGGATGCTTTGGGCTGAGTAGTCTTTGTGAGGATTTAGGGGAAAATATGAGCCTGGTAGAGTGATGCTGGGAAAGATTGAAGGTCAAAGAAGATGGGGACGGCGGGACTTCTGGTTTATGACGACATGCAGGCAGACACATCTCCCGGACACCCTGGGGATGTAAACTGCACACCAGCATTTGGGAGGGGGTCCGACTGGTCGCAACCCCCCCGAGCCTTGGTAAAAGGCTCCCAGCCAGGGGGCTTTTCAGAGGCGACCTCTTCGATGGCTGAAAGCCAGAGAATTGAGGCGCCCCTCCACCCTGAAGGTCCTGCCACTGAGTGACCGCATGGTACAAGTGCTGCTGACCGGGACAAGCGTTGAAGATCGGGCGAAATAAATGATGACGAGCGAGGCCAAATGGCCAACAACTAACTGTGAGTCGGGTTGAAGCAAGCATGAAGATATAAAAAGAAACTGCCCCCTCTAAAGAGCGACGGGAAAGCGAGCGGGGGAGGGATCCCTCCCAAACGCATAGACGAAACACGGAAGGAAAGAGGAGGGGAGCGGAAAAATAAATGATTAAAACTGTCTTAAGAGACTTACCAGAGTGCAGAAAAGCATTTGGGCGAATAACAGAGACTTTAGCAACTTCTTTAAAAGTAAACAAATCCAAAAAGATGGCGGGGAAGAAACAGGAGAAAGAGAAGCTGTTGAAATCGAAACTAGGGGCTAGTCCTGGAATGGAGGAGGTCACTGATCTCTCAAAACTCTTAGCTGACTCCCTGCACCCCCTGCTGGACGAGATCACTGGCATTAAACAACAACTGTCAGTAATTGGGCAGAGTCTCGCAGCGCAGCAGATGCAACTGACCCAGTCCTTAAAAGCAACCGAGCAAATGGGAGAGAAGGTGAAGGAAATGGACGTCACTACTAAAAAAGTTAAGAAAAAGATGCAAAAGCTGGAAATGAAGCAAGCTACAGAGGAGACAAAACTCTTACAGCTACAAGTGGATAAAGCAAATTTGGTCCTTCGGTTCCAAGGGGTCCCGGAATTTAGAGGAGAGAATCTGAAGCAACGGTTGAGTGAAGCAATACCCCCAATGACAGATTTAACAGCAGAGTATCTTTGCAGCGAGATGGATGTGGTCTACAGATCTTATTCATCATTCATCAAGAAAACTAATCTGCCTGGGGAAATAGTGGTCAGATTCTCGAAGAGAAATGTGAGAGATGCTATTTTGAAAGCAACTTCGGGAACACCCTTGAAAATTGGGGACAATAATATCAAGATATTAAAAGACATTCCATTTGATATAAGACAGAGGAGAAAGAACTATAAAGAATTAATCTTTTTCTTACAAACAAATTCTATCAGTTACAGATGGGTAATCTCAAAAGCCGTTGTTTTCAAGTTCCACGATAAAAAAGAAAAGATTGACTCTGTTTTCAAAGCATGGGAATTTCTGTGAACACAGCTTGGGGAACCAGGGGAGGGCAAAGGGGAGGAAGAAGAAAGCAAATCTGATGGCGAGTTGGGCTTTGGGACTTCGGACGAGCACTCCCCTTCAGAAAAGGGGACGGCTGCCCCCAAAAGCCTATATAAACTGAGGATTAGAAAAGATAAGAACAAATAAGGACTGAAGGACTCTGATGTGTGCCTGAAAAAAATGTTGAAATAACTTGGGGATGCTCTGGGGATCTCTATAAAGGGATGGTTAAATAATAATAATCTAGCATAAACGACTAAATTCATTGTATTATTGATTGTTTTTTGAAAATAGCATGCTGATAAGCTGAGATATTGATCTCGGGTTTTTAGTTAGTTGTGGGTTTCTTTTCTGTTTCCCCTAGTTGTAGTTCCCTTCTCTATATTTTCTGTTGTAGTTTTGTAGTCTGCAAAAAACCCCAATAAAAACCTCCTCCTAGGGGGATTGAAATAATTTTTTTTTAAAAGACGGGGACGGCAAAGGATGAGATGGTTAGACAGTGTCATAGATGCAACCAACATGAAATTGAGCAAACATCAGAGGATGGTGGAAGACAGGAAGACCTGGCGTGATCTGGTCCATGGGGTCGCAAAGAGTTGGACTCGACTGTGTGACTGAACAACAAAACAGTGATTTTTCCTTTCAAAGGGGAGCTTTTACCTTTGTGGTTGTGAAGTCATTTATATGATACTATCATACTGTGAGTTTCCCTGCCCTGAGTGCACTTTATTGTGTGATGTTTTCATGGCTCTGGAAAATTCAATAATTTCACATCACATATTTTTACTTTGTTTATATTACATGGGAAAGAGGGAGGAGAAGCGATGGGGCTGCAGCTTTTGTGGCAGCTTATAGAACACTGCTAGGAACTTTGTGTTATTGGAGGGATAAAACTTGTGTGTGTGTATGTGTGTGTATGAGCAAACAGGAATCACTGCAATTTTGGAATCCCAGCAGAAGTATGCATTTGTTCCCCTTTTCATTTACCCCAGTTTTGTTTGTTTCAAAACTAGGGTTGTGTCAGAACCCACAGCCAACAATGTAGTACACGCTTATCAGGAAAGGCAATACTTTATTGCAGAGCTATAGATGCATTAACATAGGCACTGTTAAGAATGATGGCTGCCCGTGGGGCATAATGGGATATAGGGTATTCGTATGCACCCCCCCTGCCCTGGCCAATTAGTCACCCTCCTGCGCGCAGGAGACAGAGCTTTGGCCATTTAGCGCTGAAGCTGGGAACGAGACACTCTCTCACGGTTCCCAAGAAAACCAGACATCAACAACTCTACCTGCAATACTTAAAGATAAGCAGTGTAGCAGCAAAGAAGCACAGAAGGAATGCAAAGGCAATTAGAAGACAACCAACCTCCCCACCCCCATGGCAGCATAGCTGACAGGTTGTCAGCTCCAGGTTGGGAAACTCTTGGAGATGTGGAGATGGAGCCTAGGGAGTACAGGGACCTCAGTGGGAATCAATGCCACAGAATCCACCCTCCCAAGCATCCACTTTCTCCAGGAGAACTGATCTCTGTAGTCTGGAGATGAGCTGTAATTTCGAGGGATCCTTAGGTACCACCTGGAGGCTGGCATCCCTAAAAAAATCAAAACTTTCATTCCATTCATAATCATGCTTGTTTGTGCTTGTTATTACATTCATCTTTGTTCTTATTTATTTCAGTGACAGCATGCGGCCCTCTTCCTCCACTGTAGTTACAGTGATAGTGATGTCTGCTACTGCTGCTGGCCAGGCCTGCTGTGACAGTGGCAGCTAGCTGGGCTAGCTAGTGGTCAGCTAACAAGCCAGCAGGCCATGCGAAATGAATCTTTCCTTTTCTAATGTGGATCTGTTTGTGATATTTTTCAGGTGCTGTGACATGGTACATTTCCCATGATTTCTGCATTTTTGATTTTGCAGCAGAATACAACAGATGCTACGATTGGCAAAAAACAGAAGAGACCCCCTCACTTCTGCAGGAGTATACGGCATACCTTTACGTCAGGTTTACATCAGGACCACACAGCATAGCATTCAGACAAGAATAAAAGAACATGAAAAACACTGCAGACTGGGCCAGCCCGAAAAATCAGCAGTGGCTGAACATAGCCTAACTCAAACAGGACACAGTATCTTATTCCAAGACACTGAAAGGCTGGACCACACATTCAATTACCATGTCAGATTACACAGGGAAGCCATTGAAATTTATAAACATAAACACAACTTCAACAGGAAAGAAGAGAGTTTAAAAATAAACAGGGCATGGTTTCCTGTCCTGAAAAACACAAAATGCTTTACATCTTAAAATAGCACTACAGATATGATTAGAATTTCAACAGCTAATCCATATGCAAAAGAACCTCCTCAGGAAAGTTCCTCCATTAGCATGCTGCAGCTTGGGGATCTCCTACAAGATAATGACTCAGTCCTACCCCATCTTCCTGAGTAGATATAAATCACCTGCCTACCATTTTTCTTCTCACCTTGACACAGAGAGTACTCCATCTTTTTGTGTTATACCTCTGAGGATGCCAGTCACAGCTGCTGGCAAAATGTCAGGTCCTACAATGCCAAGACCATGGCCATACAGCCCGGAAAATCTACAACAAGTAATGAACTCCGACTGTGAAAGCCTTCAACAACATATATATAATAATCCTCTTTTAGAGTGGCAAGATTCGATGGCTGCCACTCAATAGCTGTCCCATTTTCCACTGGCTGCTTTGCCTGAGTCCTGCCCACACAGCCTCTCAGCCTCAGTCTGGTGGGAGCTGATATATAGCAGGACGCTCTGGCGGGTGCATGCCGATGAGCCCAAGCCCTGGGCTGAGGCAGGCCAAGTGGGCGGGCAGTGGGGGTGGGCAGGGAGGCATTCCACTGGCCCTCGCCCTCAGGGTCTCGGGAGGGCGAAGAAAGCAGATTGGCGAGGGGTGGCCTGTATGCAGGGTGATGAGCCCTGAGGTGTGCAGGGTGATGTAACCCAGAAGCTACAGCTGAGGCAGAAGCACGCCCGGACAGTTCTCCTCCTGATTCCCCTCCACCAGTATCCCGTTTAAGCGAACAGCGCTGATGGGAGATGGCAGCTAGGCGGCGAGAGGCACGCATGCATGGCAGACGCTCACTCAGCCCCGAGTACTAGCAGGAGCTGGGACTTGCTGGAGGCACGCTAATTGCTGACAGGTTTATGGGCTATTTAACTCTTGCCCTCACGCTGACAAATTATGCCAGCAACTAATCTCTTTGGACAAAAGCTCTGCACCTTCTTGCTCGTGTTCTTGACTGGATTCCCTCGGCTCTGTGACCTCAGATTGAATGACTGTGCTTTGACTCTGCCCCTTGAACCTTTGACTCCTTGGCTTTTGGCTCTTTTGGACTCTGGCTCTCTGACGACGGTTTGTGATTTGAACTTGATTTCCTGGTTGGTTTGCTTGCCTGTCTCTTGACTCTGGACTGTACTTTGACCACCCCGCTTTTGCTTAGTGTCTTGGACTTGGTTTCCCGGCTAGCTTGCTTAACTGGCTCTTGATCTTGGACTGTATCCTGACTACCTTGCTCCTGCCTAGCCCCGCATCGTGACACTGTGAGTGCAGGTGGAAGGAGGGCTTGTGAGTGGGGGAAGGATGCACAGTCAGGTGGGTGATGTAGGTGGAAAGGGAAGCATGGGGGGCTGGTAATGGGCAGATGGGACCCCCTGAGAACTGTCTGACCAGGGCCACCCAAAACCTGGAACTGGCACTGGTGTAGTCTTTCCCACCAATATGAGGAGTGACCGTGGGTCAGGCTCAGTAAAGAGCATACGTTTCTTGTGCAGGAAGCTCCTAGTTTGGTCCTTGGCAACTTTGGTTGAACTGGGCATCTTGGGATGAACTGGGAAAGACCTTTCTATGCTTAACACTCTGGGGAAAATACTGCAATAGATGAAATAGTGTTTTGGGTTGGTATATAATAGATTTGTATATCATTGTAGATGCTTCTTAGTAGAACCAAAGAAGAATTTTTCTACCTTATGATGGGATTGTTAGAGAACAAGATCATTTTTATCAGCTCTGAAGTCATATGGCAAGCTTCAAAATCTACTTAAAACATGAAATCCTTAGATCTGATTATGCATTCATCAGATAGTTTATTTCTTTGTGTGTCCCACAAATGATTCAAAGGAAAAAATGACCTGTGATGGAAAAAGTGGTTATGAAAACCCAAACACTGTGGTACATTCATCCTGTATAAGCCTCAGCTGGGCATATAAACTATGCCAAATCACTGGTGAATGTTCTGAGTCCAGACAGATAAGGAAATTTCTTACCAATCAAAACAGAGCATTCTTTGGTTTTACTTAATGGTCTTCTTTATTAAATGCAAAAAATAAAAAAAAATTCTGGAAGGGACAAGGAAACCAGTATTTACATGATCCTCAGCATTTCTTTGTATAACGTATGTCAGTGTTAGAATTATTGTAGGTCTATTGACATAAGAGACATTTAATAGTATTACAATCACTCAGAGGAGAGTACTTTATAACCATACCACACTTCAAACATGACAGAGTTCCTACAGGGATACCACTTCCATGCATGAATCCATGCATCATTGTATTCAGTGGTCACAAAGGGTTTTTTTGTGTTTATGAAGTGCACAAACATAACATCTAAACCAAATAGCGATAGTTTATACGCAACAAGTTAATAGCTACATTCAACCCTTGTTTGTGTGAATAAACACAAAATTATTGTCAGCTGATGTTCTTCCTTCTTCAGCTCAAGCATTTCATACAGTTGAAAGATCTTGGTTTGAGGAGCCTTCAAGTTCCAATTTGCTTTGAATGCAAATGACCAGGCAAATCTAGAGTTTAGATTCCCAGCTTGTGAGTAGGAAAATGACTCTGCTTTGCTCAGGCATCTTCATTTTTGCCATCACGACAAATCTGGCATTTGATGGAAGGCTTCCCAAACCAGACCCATGCTTTCAATCATGCTCTATGTGCAAGTGCAGAAGGAAGGAAGCATGGCTGCAAGTTATGGTTATGCCTGTTGTGAAGGAATAGAGCTTTATGATGTCATCTGAATGTGGTCTTTCTCATTCTGACTGCAATCCTAAGAAAACGTTCCTGGGAGTAAGACCTGGGGCAGTCTTAGTAATTCTGAGACCCTGGATAAAAATTCAAGATAGAGCCCATAGAATCAATGCCGCCGTCTGCCAACCCCACACTGGAGTTAAGAAAGAGGTGGGCCTCGCCCTGTGTGAGGTGGGTGCAAGTGGTTGCCTCCACTGGAAGCTGGCTGCCTGAGTGGGCATGAGAAGCTGCTGCCAGAAGGTGTCTGACTGAGCCCCAGGTGGGGTAGGCATGAGAGGTCTCCACCTCAAAAGCCCAGCTGCCCAGGCAAGGTTGGCACATGTAGCAGCGGCAGTGGGAGCCTGCTCCCCATCAGGGTGTGGTGTCATTGGTGCTCGGGGGCCCCCAGGTCAGCGTCCCAGAGGCTGCTGCCCTGATTTCCCATTGATTAACACTACTCATTACTGGGAGTTACTTCCAACTAGTTCAGGTTAGGATTGCTCCCTCTGAGTTACTAGATCCCGAAATTCACCAGAAATAGGGTGCGACAGCATAAAGCATATCACAACTGGAATAAATTTTTAAATTGTTTTTGTATTTGTCTTATTTTCCTTATAAATGATATTTTCCCAAACTATAGTTAATTTGCCTTGGCATGCCCCTCCCCCCGATGACACGAGACAACAGAATGTGGGTTCAGCTACTTACTTATTTAAATAATTATGTAAATTAATTAAATGTCCAATCTACATCGCTGCATATTCCAATAAACTGATGGTTTTAAGGGTGGGCTGCACTAGGTATCATCTTGGTGTGTCTTTTGGGCAGATCCACCCTGGCTCAAAACTCAACTGATGCTTCCACTGGTCTTGCTTATCACTGCCTGCACAGCCATATGTGCAGAGAGATGCCAGCCTTCACCCCTCTCTCTGGTGTACTGCTAGGGGTCCCATTCCCCAGTTCCGAGTGGGGGATCCCCCACTTTTTTGGGTATCTGCCCACTGCCTGCCAGCTGGCCAGCAGGGGAACCCCCCCCCCAAACAGCAGCATTGCCACTCAACATCCCTGACACGTTGACATCATGCAGAAGTGACATCATTGTGTCAGAGATGGTGCTCAGCGGCACTCTGTTTCTGGACACTCAGCTGCAAGGCCTGTTCTGGACCCCACCCCCCCATGTCTCATTGCAATGAATCAGGACAGGCTTTTGCCATTGCTTTCTTTTGAATGGCAATTCCAATAGAATCTTCATATATTAGGACTTTCTGTATCTCAAAACATTATGATGTAGATGTACATGCTTGGTTATATACTAGCTTCTGTAAGTGTTGACCCACCTCTTTCGACTAATAAACTCAAGACTTGAAGCAGATTGTCAATTGAAATGGGAAAGACAACTGGCTACCCATTACAACTTTATTTATAAATGCTTGTTCTTGATCTTGTTATATATTGTTAATATTGCCATGATAGAATTCTGATATTATTAGTCTACTTCTCTAGGAATTGGATTTGCTTATGATCCCTAGTATTACTTGAATGAGAATATTGGATTTAACATACAATAATAAGACTATTACTCATTTGGATAATTACAATTGATTTTTATTATAATTAATAAAACAATAAGACATTTATATTTGAAATCATTTTGTAGATGTGAACCAATTGTGTTCTGTGCCTCATTTGAAGTTAATGGTGCTGAAACAAATTGATCCATAGCATGATATGCTGTGAATGTTCCCTATTCCTTCCTTCCTTCCTTCCTTCCTTCCTTCCTTCCTTCCTTCCTTCCTTCCTTCCTTCCTTCCTTCTCATTGATGTGACCTGTAGCCAAGAATTAATGCTGCATTCTTCAGGGGCTGTTCCTAATACTCATGTCTGTACATACATTTTCACAGACTGCAATCTTGGCTAATTCCACATGGTTTTTTTCCTCCATTGAGGAGTTGTGCACTCTCCCCTCCGACTCATCATCATCTTCCATTCCTGCATGAACAGCCTATTTTTCTGTTAAAAACTCCACTTCAAAAGAACCTTTTAAAAAAATCTCCCAGCATAGTATTATTGGGACGATCTTTTTCCTGGCTCCAGAAGGGAAGGCCCAGCTTGTGTTTGAATGAAAGGAAATGCCCCCTTCCTCTGCATTTTCACAGTAAATTGCCTTGGTGTGGTTGCTGATTTCAACAAGATCGAGATTTAATTTTTTTAAAATGGGTCAGGACAACAAAATGACATTACAAAAACACAAGTGGCAAGTGTTTTTCTCTGCCCTCTCTACATCTGCATTTGAAAAGTTCATGCTCTCTCCCCTTACCCAAAGCAGTAGGAGGCTGTTTAATAATGATGTAATAACAACCACCAGCAGGAAACAAGCTTATAATTCTTTTTATCTATTAAAAAACGTCTCCATCCTATTGCGCTATTCTTGAGCAGTGCTATGCATGCCGTTTTTTAAGGTGGGCAGATAATTATAATGGCAGTACGACAACAGCATGGGGGGGGTTGCAATCCACACATGGGGTGAAAGGGAAACAGTGGCAAACAAGAGTGAAAAATGGATTACCCTGTACCTTGTGGAAGCTCTGGTGCAAGTGTGTATTGAACAATTGCACCAGCGTATAGACCACCACAGAAACAAAAACAAAATCTCTGTGGAATTAGCCTTTGAATGTTGGCCTGGATCTATATGCATTTTTTAAAAATCTCATTTTTCATTGGCATGCTTGGCTCATATGTGTGTCAAGTTATTCATTATCATTCTAAATATGTACATGTGGGTACGCAAGCATCATGGTGATTAGCCCATTCAGCAGTCAAGTTCTTCGTGTAGATCCGGATCAACTTGTCATAATACGGTCTTTTCTGTGGTCTCCTGCCCACTGGTGTCAGACATGATGTTTTCCAGATGTGCACCATAATTTGCATGATGTGACAATATTTGGTCATCGCTTCAAACCACTCCCACAGTCCACAAATGACTGACATAGAAAGAGAGAGTAAACACTGAAATCCACTCTAGAGGAACAAATAATGAAGATCATTATGCCATACAAGAAAACTTTGCCATGTAAAATGACAGCATGTGCTGAAGAAGAAAGTTTGAGTCCAGTGGCACCTTTCAGACCAACAAAGTTTTATTCAAGGTGAGCTTTCGTGTGCATGCACACTTTGTCAGACACGTCACGTGCTGTTACCAAAGTAATTTAGAACATGATTACCCAATGTGATAAACCTGCATGTGCATGTATTTGTGTGTGCATGGGGGAGAAAGAAAGAGGCCCATGATATTTCCTTAATTCTTATGCCACTCTGGTGCAAACAATGGCAATCACTGGCCTGATTTCAAAAGCGTTCCATTATGAAAACAAAACAAACCCAATGATGGTTTCCTAAATTAAAGGTAGCCATGGATATCATTTAGAACTGTGATCTTTGAAATATGAGGCAATCCTTTGCAATGTGTGAGGCCCGGAGTCTAATTAGGAAGCATGGCCACATCACCCACCAGCAATGCATTGTCCAGTAGTTGTTAAAACCACAGAAGACATGTTGATTAGTGTAGTATTTTAATACCATTACAATGGGAGATTTACAGTGGAATCCTTAACACTCTTTATTGGTATTAACTGCACAGACCTGGGTGGGATTCTGGTAGACCTGTTTAGGATTGCTCTGTCAGTAATGTAGCTGGCAATAATTTGCCTCATTTGCATGTGTTGGAAAGTGTTAAAACTGCTTCCTTCTTAATTGATAGTGAGAACACTTTATGCCATGGCTC
Source organism: Gekko japonicus (assembly GCF_001447785.1). NCBI lineage: Eukaryota > Metazoa > Chordata > Lepidosauria > Squamata > Gekkonidae > Gekko > Gekko japonicus. Next base: position 546,163 of record NW_015174870.1, on the reverse strand, counting down.
AATTATTGTCAAATGCCTTTTAAAATGCAATCTGTCCTCCTGTTAATTACTTATGTAATCACATCTAACACTTCTGGAGACAACCAACTGGAGAGGTGAAAGATGATCAAAGCAACATAGTTGTAAATTGTTGTGGCAATTAGTACAGGTCTTGTACTTAGTCTCTAGGGGCTCTTGTAACTGGAGAAGTGAGTGCTGGAGACAAAATAGCTTGATAAAGAACAGTCTTTTTTGATTTGCCTTATTTTGCTTGCAGCCGATGGGGAATGGAATGAAAGGGTCTTATATCTCATCCCGATATGCCATAAAAGGTTAGAGATGGCAAAAATCCAGTCAATTGAGTCATTCTGAATCACCTAACTATTTCCAGGATTTGATGGACACTTTCTGGTTAGCCAAACAATTCACTGTCTTGGGGGATTTAATAGACACAGATGTTTCAGAAAAGAACATATATCTTATTTCAACCAGTTCCACCTCCATTTCTTAGTAGGACTTTCCTTTAAGCCCATAGATCTCTGCCTTGTACCACATAGTTGGGAGAACTGTAATTCAGTGTTGGTAAAAGTCAAAATAATTCAGATTATTTCTTGTTCATCACAGCAACCAGAAGCTATTTTTGGCTATTTGTGAGGTTATAATTAGGTTCTTCTATTGTTTACCTGTGGTGGAACTGGATACCTTTATTTCTATCACAAATTTCTTTCAAGTACTACATTCTTGCTCAAGCTTTAGCTGCTGCACTCAGCCTGAGGCTTTGTTCAGTGTTTCCTAGACCAGATAAAGAAGAACTGTGCTACATTCAAGCTATTTGACACAGGTTTTAGTTTTGTAGGCAGGTTTTTTTTAAAAAATTACAGCTGGATTTGGAGACTTGCTAAATAAATAGTATGTGATTCATCAACAACTATGCCCCAGCAGTGTTGCAAAATATAACATTATCATATGACATCAGTAATAGAAGAAATACATCTATATATAGTCAAATATGGCCCCTGCCACACGGGGGAGAAAATGCGTGGCCAAAGTGTGGCTTTTGGAAGCCGCACCAAAATAGACACGCCACGGCGGGATCACATGAATCCCCTGAGCCGCGGCGCCGTTGCTCCCCAGCACGATCAGATGCCGTGGAGGAAGCCACGGTCAGAGACCAAGGCAGCCGGCTGCGCATGCGCACTTCGTCCAGGAGCTGGGGATGCGCCGGTAGAAGGACGCACCGATGATCCCACGGCCACGCTTGCTGCGGCCGTTCAGGTAAGACCACCTCTGTCGGTAGTTCTTTTTTGCTGCGGGTTTTTGGGGGTAGGGACGGATCGGGGATGGGTGCGCACCGCTTCCCAGATGTTGCGGTGAGATCGCGCCCGTTTGCTGCGCCCCCGATCCGTCCCTCTCCTGGGCCAAAACTCTCTGTGTGACCAGGACCTAAGTAAGGAGCTGAAACTGCAGCCAGTTGGTAGGTGATGTTGGTAGATAAGGCTGATAGTCTGGAAGGGACTGTGCTACTTTCTTTGAATGACATGAGGCTTTCTGTTGGGTATTACAAGTTGAAAACACTCAGTATATCTGGGGTTAAATGTTTGTTTATGTTACTCACAGGAAGTCACATGTTTTTTATGTAACCAATGTTCTTTAGATGTAGAAAGCCCGGGAATTTTCTCCCTGATCTAGGAATTTGATTGGGACTAAAGTGTCAAGGTGTATTATCATTTTATGGTTCTCTTCCCGTCTTTGTTTGGTGTTCTGAAGAAGAAGAGTAGCCATAATCTCGCTCTTCTAATTTTGTCTTTGTAGAGTAAGGATGTAGCAGATTTTGCTCTGTTGTTATTTTCATCCCAGTTACCCTTCCCATGCTAGAATTTAGTAAAAACTTTATATTTTAATCACACATGGACTCTGAGTCCGAATTATTTTATTCCGGGACTGCTGGACTATTTTATCTCTGCTAAATACCATTTTTTCAATATCTCACTATCACCCAACACTTTCTTTGGTAGGTTGCATTAAAAGCTTGAGAACTGTATTGAAGTAAGTTGTTATGGTTGCCGAAAAGGCTTCCTTTCTGCCTTCAGTTAGGAACTCATGAACTCAGCCAGCCACACTTACCCATAATATGGTAACCCTATTGTAACAAGTTTACTGTGGGTTGCTCTTGTTTGTGTTTAATTCTCTTGTGACTTGCTTTGGGGAGAAAACCTGGCTTATAAATATTTTAATAACTAAAAGAACACAGACACTGTTACATATATTCACAAATATTCATAGTTTGAGTTTTCTGTTAATTTTTAGCTTCTCTTTGGCTGCGATCACATGCACAGTTAGACCAGACATAGGTGCGAATGCCAGGCGGATTTAAATGGTGCAATCAGACAACAACATCTGGGAAGCTCCCCGCTGCTGTCAGCAACCCATTCTGCTCCGTCGCAGAAGTGGAGTTAAAAGACACCAGCGAAAAACTGGTAGTAAACGGGTTGCGATGGACCACGGACGGACTTTCCCGTATCTGATTGCTCCAGCGCGCTCTCATGGTGTTGGGATGGTCTGATCAGGCCATACCGACTCCGTGCTGTTGTCCCCCCCCCCTTGCAGTATGCACATCATCGCAAACTCCATAGGGAGCCCTCGGTGTGGAGGTGCGATTCATCGATCTCTCATTTAAGCGCATGGGGGGGGAAACAGCACACACAAAAAAGACTCACTCACAGTAGTGTCTGATCACACACTGATGGACTGTGCCTGCAGCTTCAAATGGAGGTGTGATAGTGCAACTGTGGGTCAAATTCCTCCGGAAGAAATACCCTCCCTTCCCCCCATTTTTTCTGGCACATGTGACCGCAACCTTTTATATGAAAAGTGCATACCCCACTTTCACTGCCAGTGGGAGACTGGAGCAGATTGCAACATCATTCTTTCCTCCTCTGTTTTATTCTCACAACAACCCTGTGAGGTAGGCTAGGCAGGGAAACAGTGACTGCCCCAAGGTCACTGAATGGACTTCCATAGTAGAGTGGGGATTGGAACCTGGGTCTCTCAGATCCTAGGCCAACACTCTAACCACTGCACCATGGACATAATCCAAGCAATCCAGTGAACTGTGAGCACAAACCCACAGCAGATATTATGGATGATGACTCAAGAGCAAACAGTCATTGCTTGCAGGGTAGCTTTCATGTTCAAATGGGTATGCAAAAACCGAAGCGTTGCTTCTTATGCCCTTAGAAGGTATTTTACTGGACTGCAGTTTAGCCACAAAGGTAATCAATCATTTATGAAATGGTTTATCTCCCTGGCCTTTTCTCTGTAGTTTTCAAATGTTGTCCCCCAAGTATAGTTTCATGTACTTTCTAAAGCTGTATCCACATGGAGATGATTCTTGATTTCCCCAGCATCACTGCAGTGAATGTAAAGTTCTTCAGGTAGTTCACCTGAATTTGCTTCAGATTTTGATAACCTATGCTGCCAATTTGGGATTGTGTGAAAACACCCTGAGAAATGCATTTGTGTCTTAGCAACACTCCTTGGGTTTTGCTCAAAATCTTTCCAGTGTTTCACCTGAACAGTTCCCAGATTTATTCTGCATTTCTGTACACAAGGAATTGTGAATTGTGCGTACGGGAGTGGATGATAATTTATTACAAAGGGAACAAGATGTTTTGTAAAAATAATAAAACAATTGCTTCTATATTGAGGAACGGAGTCCTTGTAAAAGAACTGGGTCAATGGCCACCTGGGTCTACTTCATGGTGAACTAAAAAAATATTTCTCTGGGAGGCCAGGGCTGGCTTGCTCTCATAACTGCAGTTTATTGGCCCATTGGCTCAAGAAAGCCTAAATACCAGGGAAAGTCAATACTGTATCACAACACTCCATAGCTAACACCTGGAATATATTCTCCAGAGTGAAAACAGCAGGGAACTGACCAGAAATAACCTCACTCATATTATTGCTTCAATTAGACCAAAACAGCTTTCTCTTTGAAAACTTAATAATAAACACTGCAGGTCATTCAGTTGTTCAGAATCCCATTGGGAAGGCAAAGCAGATGGAGCCCTTTAGTGAGAACTTTCGCTGTCATAGAGACAAGAGGCACGAATCAGGAGAGATATTGATTTTAATTGGAACCAACAGCACCTACATGCTGCCTTAATAACCATGTCATCATATAAAAAATTCTTCCCTCCATTCCCCCCCCACCTCAACTGTCTGCCAGCAAGAATGAAAGAAATACCTTTGCCATTAATAACTGTGTCTTTTCCAGGTTCATTGCTTATTCTGGCACTCTCTACCAGGCATAGGTACATTTCACAGATTCTATGTGTAGCAGAAGCATGGGGGGGCTCTATGTAAACACACTTTGCATGGTTTCGTAAGAGGCAGAGTGTATGGCTAGGGTTTATTTAGTGGTAAACTGGATATGAAGAGAACAGGTAACAAAAAGCAAACCTCTCTCCTTACAGGCAAATCACCTGTTATATATTTTCACCTTTTGGATGAACTCTGTTTCTCATAAATTCATTGAACCAGTCTCCCTTTTCCCTTGACTAAGCAAAACTGTGCTATCATTTTCCTTTTCCAAAACATTTTCCAGTTACCTTTTCCCCCATCCCAGTGTCCACTAAATTAAAATAAAAGAAAACATGAAGGATGCACTTTTGTTCAGCAGTGTAAGGAGGAAAAGGACTCGTAGTGCAATTTGCAGTAGAAATTTCTTTACTGAAATTGTTTTATTGTGAGAATGATATTTACACTACCAATTAGCTATTTCTCAGCTAGCCTGCAACCTCTGGGCAGTTCATTTACCGGCTCTAAACTCATCATTTGTTAAAAAAAAATTGCTATTATAATTCTATTAACAAAGGAGGAGGAGGAGGAGGAGGAGGAGGAGGAGATTAGCTATTTCTCAGCTAGCCTGCAACCTCTGGGCAGTTCATTTACCGGCTCTAAACTCATCATTTGTTAAAAAAAAATTGCTATTATAATTCTATTAACAAAGGAGGTGGAGGAGGAGGAGGAGGAGGAGGCAATGACTACAAACATGGATGGCTTCAAGAGGGGATTGGATAAACATATGGAGCAGAGATCCATCAGTGGTATAGATAGGAACTCTTGGTCTGGGGCAAGTGATGCCCTGTTTTCTTGGTGCTGGGGGAGGGGGGCAACAGTGGGAGAGCTTCTAGTGTCCTGGCCCCACTGGTGGACCTCCTGATGGCACCTGGTATTTTTGGTCACTGTGTGACAGAGTGTTGGACTGGATGGGCCATTGGCCTGATCCAATACCGGCTTTTCTTATGTTCTTATGTTTATGTTTAAGAAGAAGAAAAAGAGTTGGTTTTATACCCCACTCTTCACTACCGGAAGGAGTCTCAGAGTGGCTTATAACTGCCTTCCCTTCCTCTCCCCTCTGAGAGAACTGTGACTGACCCAAGGTCACCCAGCTGGCTTCATATGGAAGAGTGAGGAATCAAACCTGGTTCTCCAGATTAGAATCTGCCACTCTTAACCACTAGACCAAACAGGCTCTCTTAGCACCATTTTAGCACCCTTTTCTCAGCATTTGGTCTCTGAGGGGTAAATCTGAGAAGAGGAGTTTAAAGGTTTCTAGCTAGAGCTAGCTAAAACTGCTATGCAGCCTTATTGGAATGTGTATGTGTGTGTGTGGGGGGGGTTTCATGTACAATTTCATCCTGGGAACTGGATGCAGGATCAGTGGTGTGATTTTTAAATCTGCCAGTGTTCAGCTGTCTGTGATATGAGTTATGACTACCAAAAAGGGCAAGTGTTTGAGGGGTCGGAGAGGGCAAATTTTCCAATTTTCTTTAGTATCTATTTAATAACATGAACAGTGTTCCTTTTAGATGTGTTGTGAGAACTGATTCTTTGGTTGGAAACTGAACAGAGAACATGGTTTAGAATCTTTGTTTCCCTAAAGCTACTGAATTATGCTTACCTATTAAGAGCCAGTTTGGTGTAGTGGTTAAGTGCGCGGACTCTAATCTGGGAGAACCAGATTAGACATCACAGGGTGTCTGTTGTGGGGAGGGGAAGGGAAAGGAGTTTGTAAGCCACTCTGAAACACCTTTCAGTAGTGAAGGGCGGGGTATAAATCCAATCTCTTCTCCTTCTTCTTCTATTTGAAGTTCAGTAGAACAAATTTAGAGTCCAGTGGCACCTTTGAGACTAAAAGGTATTTAAGGCCACTGGTCTCTAAATTTGTTCTACTGCTTCAGACCAACACAGCTGACCACCTGGAACGATTTGAAGTTCAGTATCTGCAGAAGTGTGCTTGTCCACCAAGGCTTATACCGTGAATAAAGCTTTGTTGGTCTTAAAGGTGCCACTGGACTCAAACTTTGTTCTATTTGAAGTTGAGCCACTGACTTCACAAGAATGGGTGCAGCACAGTGGCTAAGAGAATGATCTGTGATCCAGAAGGTGGCTTTTTAAAATCTCATCTTCAGCACAAACTCAATAGGTGCCCTTAGGCAAGTCAGTATTTATTTATTGATTTGATTTGATTTATACCTTGCCCTCCCCGCCAAAGCAGGCTCAGGGAGGTTTACATAAAAATCTGTAAACAGAAAAAACAAATAAATCAAAATATAAGTAAAAACATGACATAAAGTGCTAGTATATGACAATGGTGAAGCATTGGTAGTATCAAAATAATAGGAGTACAGTCAGCAAATCAATCTTACGGTGATCTCTCAATCTGGGCCATTTTGGCTGTAGATGATGGTGTTGATGATATTGGTGTTATTGGGGCTAGGGCCTTAATTTATTAAGTGTGGCTCATTAGTCGAAGGCCTGGTGGAAGAGCTCCATCTTACAGGCCCTGCAGAACTGTAAAAGGTCCTGCAGGGTCCTGAGATCTTCCGGGAGCTCATTCCACCAGTGCAGAGCTGCCACTGAGAAGGTCCTGGCCCTCGTTGTGGCCAGCCTGGCATCTCTAAGGCCCAGAAGGGCCAGGCGGTTTTGGGACCCTGATCATAGTGCTCTCTGGGAAACATGCAGGGAGAGGCAATCCCTCTGGTAGGTAGGCCCCTGACCATAAAGGCTTTAAAAGTAAGAACCAGCACCTTGAAGCAAATTCAGAATCCTATGGGCAGCCCGTGCAATGCTTTTAGTGCAGGCTGAATGTGCTCCCATCCCGCATAGGGAGGCCCAACAACAGCCTCGCTGGCACATTCTGCACCAGCTGCAGCTTCCGAATTTGGGACAAGGGCAGCCCCATGTAGAGAGCATTATAGTAATCCAATCTTGAGGCATGGATCACTGTTGCCAAGTCGTTGCATTGGAGCCAGACTCCAAATAATTAATTAATTGATTAATTAATTACCCTAATTCTCCCTTCAATTAATCAAACAATTAGGCCCAAATTAATTAATTATATTAACCCTATAAGCAATTGACAGCTAGTTAGCAACTCTACTTAACCTAATGATGTCTAAAGACACTCCCTCTAGGTTAACAGTAATGTGATGTCTCAATAACTAAGTTCATAGAAGATTCTGCTTGCAAGATGGCTATGATTTCTTAGTTTCCATCAGTGCTGGTAATTCTGGCCTGTCTTATGGTCCTATTGTAAGGCTCACTGTGGTAAGATGTGTGAAATGCACTGAAAATATCTATGCAAATGAACTTTTTATTAGAGAATGTTGTGTATTTCAGGATAAAGAAGAAGAAGAAGAAGAGATTGGATTTATACCCCGCCCTTCACTACCCGAAGGAGTCTCAGAGCGGCTTACAAACTCATTCCCCTTCCCCTCCCCACAACAGACACCCTGTGAGGTGGGCGGGGCTGAGAGAGCTCTGAGAGAACTGTCCTTGAGAGAACAGCTCTTATCAGAACTACGGCTTGCCCAAGGTCATTCAGCAGGTGCAAGTGGAGGAGTGGGGAATCAAACCCGGTTCTCCCGGATTACAGTCTGCACACTCAACCACTTTGGTAAAATACCAAAGAGCAGAACATACGGAATTTCCAGAAATGATAAAAGTATGCAAGAAAAAGCAGAGAAAATAGATTTTTGAACCATATGTTGCAGCAACTATCACTTCTATTCTGGTGATAATATTAGTACAGTTTAAGAATATAGTTCAAAGCTCAGAGAATGGGTTAAGGACCTAATCTTCTTGTGTTGTTAGCCAGTGATGATGGGCCAGTCTTCTTCCACTGACCACACCCTTCAGGTATGTGTTTTTGATTATGTGAAGTTCTTCTCCAGGTCCAGAGGGGACCTGTAGGAAGTTCTCTGTTTGTGGTACAACCAGCCTCTGGGTCTTATCTTTAATAATAATTCCCTTACGTATTGGCCATTTCCAGCTCTCCGATTGGCTGTGCTGTGTGCGCCATCTGCCATTGGCTCATCAACTGCCACTCAAGAGTAATCGTGTGCCATTGGCTGGGGGCTGGGTCCACTCCTCTTCCCTGCCCACTGCCACCTCAGCCACTGTTTCATCAGAATAACTGCCAAATGGTTGTCTCTCTTGACAAAGAGACTTCTCCTGCTTGGCTCCTGTGGGACTAACTTTTCCCTCAGTGGTTGTTGCTAGGCAACCAAGCTTGGTTCTGTCAGTAAAAAGACAAAGGAATGAAGCCCTTTCCAGGCCTTTGTGAGGAGCTCATTGGGGGCAGTCCTGACTAGGGTTGCCAGCTCCAGGTTGGGAAATTCCTGGAGATTTGAGGGATGGAGCCTGGAGAGGGTGAGGTTTGAAGAGGGGCGGGACCTCAGACAGGTACAATACCATAGACTCCACCCTCCAAACCAGCCATTCCCTCCTGGGGAACCATTGTTGCCAATTTATTTATTTTATTTATTTACTTGGGATTTATATCCCGCCCTACCCAAGCGGCCCAGGGCGGCAAACAAGTGGCGATGCCGGAGTAAAATACATTAAAACATTGAATACATACAATATACAATATACAACATAAAATATAAATACCTTTAAAACGTTAAATATATACAAACTAAAATGGTGCTTTACAGATCACTAAATTTCCCAAGATGTACAGTGTCCCTCATTGGCAGCCGGTGTTGTAGTAGCGTGAGTGCCAGGAGTGCTGTTCCTCATCAGGGCAGCATCTACCCTTCTCCCAGATCAGGTAGATGGTAGGGTCGAGTCACGATGGTGGTATAGTGACGGCGGCGGCTCCTACTCAAAAGCCTGGTGGAAGAGCTCCATCTTGCAGGCCCTGTGGAACTGTACAAGGTCCCGCAGGGCCCAGATCTCCACCGGGAGCTCATTCCACCAGGTAGGAGCCGCCACCGAAAACGCCCTGGTCTCCAGGTGAGGGCTCGAGATCACTCAAAATTGCAACTGTTCTCCAGGAGGGAGGGTAGAAGTGAGCTGCAGTCAGATGGGCAGATAATGGTAGGTTGATGGTTAGTTGGGAAGGAGATGGGGTTGCCATCTCCAGGCTGGGAAATTCCTGAAGATTTGAGGGGTGGAGCCTGGGGAGGGTAGGGCTTGAGGAGGGTTTGGACCTCAGACAGGTACAGTGCCATAGACTCCACCCTCCAAACCAGCAATTTCCTCCTGGGAAGCCATTATTGCCAATCTCCAGGTGAAGGCTGGAGATCACTCAGAATTACAACTGATCTTCAGGTAGCAGAGATCGTTTCCTCTGGAGAAAATGGAGGATTCTGTGTCATTATACCCTGCTGAGGTTGCCACAGCAAATTGATGCTGAGTGCCCAAGGCTGGGACACTCTCCAAGAACCTCTTTCTAGAGCTCATTGTATTTATTGCCACAATGGGCCTTATTCCTAGTATATATATATATATAATTATCCAATCTGGGCTAAAAGAAATGGATGTGAAATAGTGTCTCATGGGATAAGTTTTGATGCAACAAAATATGTGCTGTGCTTGACTACAGATACATGTGGAAAGATGCCTCAGTGTAGTATACTGAACAAAACTGTTCAACGGGGCACTTGTATAAAGTTAATAGAACTATGCTATAACAGAATGGATCAGGAAGGTGCTTTTATAAAGCAGACAGGATTATAGTCTATGCCACTATATTTGGTATGCATTATCTGTTAATTGTATGTGTTATTGTATTGTTATCTTAAACCACATTGTTTTCTACTTTGTGATTCTATTTGATGTGATTCAATGTTTGATGTGTCATAGCCCTATTGCATTGCTGATTAAATACCTCCTGCTATTTGACTGCCTTATTTTTACACCATGAGATCACCTTGAGTCTCAGAGAAAAAAGTGGGTTATAAGTCTAATCAATCATTTGATACTTTGAATCATGCCTTGACATTTTAATAGAGGCTGCTGTCTCAGTTTACAATCACTTTGTCACATTTCACAGGCATCATGATTGTGAAGTCTGATTAGACTCTAGTTTTGTGTTTGCAAAGACTGGTTTTTAAAATATGTAAAAAAAGAGGCAAAAGGGGGGGGAGGGGGTTGTTTTGTTTTTTGTTTTTTTAAATCAATGTTATGCTTTCAAACCCAACTGTGTAACAGATGAAGGTGGGTTTAGACATTTCAGAATCAGAATACACCGCAAAGAGATTATGTCCCCCATCTGTTATCTGCCATCTATCTATGGAATACACGTTAATGCTTTTTGGTATAATTTAACCTGATATGCCTTCTGTTGTGGCCTCCAATGCATACCCTTGTAATTTCAGGCAACATAGAAATAAGCTGCCCAGCTGCAACAATTTGAAATTTGAGAATGTTCACATACAGCACCCGAAATGTAAGGGTCTGTAAAGTTGTCTAAGCAGTACTACTTAAATAGTTTCATAAGGTAATACATGGAGTAAGTAAAAGGCCATTAGGAAAAGTGTGACTGAAACTAATGGGACCCTTTCCCAACATATTGCTTCTATGGATGCCACCTTTCAGAACATCTGACAATAACTCCAAGGCTCAATGAGAAATGGCAATGACACAAAAGTTATTTAAGAGAGAGAGAGAGAGAGAGAGAGAGAGAGAGAGAGAGAGAGAGAGAGGAGAGAGAGAGAGAGAGAGATATCAAGCCGTGTGTTGTTTGAGGAAAGTCAGAAGCAGACCTATGATCTATCATGGGTTCTGTCCAAGAACTAGTGAGAGGTCCTGCCCAAAAGCAAGAAACATTATCTGAAGTATTTGCAAAGAAAGAAATTCATGCCAACGCTCATCCAGCGACATCTGAGAGGAGAGAGAATTTCACATATGATTGAGTTAGACTGGCTGCCATTATCAATTAGGCTCACTTAAGACTCTTGACTGTTTTACATGTTGCCAGAAAGATGTGATTTCTCTGCAGCTGTGTTGCTACAATCTGTGTTGCTACCCTTCAAGACAAGAGCATCTGCGGGGCATCTACAACATGTTAAAAAAACAACAACCCCAAAATTCTGTGACCTGCCTCTCACAACATCTTTGCAACTGAAATAAATCCTGCAAATCAGATTAAATACTGTCAAATGAATGAAATTTCCCCCTTCAATATGACTGCATTTTGATTGTGGGGGTGTTATTTGTGGGGTTTTTTTGCAAGTTTTTCATATAGTTCTACTGTGATAAGTCAGTGGACTGATAAAGGAGGGCTGAAATGCAGGCCACATAAATGCTTTGGTACTTAAGCCAAATATAATGGACATAAGAACATAAGAACATAAGAGACGCCAATGTTGGATCAGGCCAAAGGCCCATCCAGTCCAACACTCTGTGTCACACAGTGGCCAGAAATACCAGTGCCATCAGGAGGTCCAGCAGTGGGGCCACTCTCTGATTACTGAAAAACCCACCCAGATCCTATTTTCTAGGCAATTTTCATTGGAATTCCCTTCATAGCCATAACGGTTTGCAACATACTGCTTCAATTTGAAAATTTCTGTCACAGTTTCTCCCCTTTTGGGAGGAAACGGAATTTGTCCTTTCCCCCCAACCATATTAACAAAATTGGATAGAAAAATAACCATTAATATTTACACTTATCGTAAATGGTGGCACATAATGCAAAAACAGTATATAAAACTGTGTAAAAAGTCAGTTAACAAAACCAACTGTTTGAAAACACATACAACAAAAAACGGGCAAAACAAAAAGTCACAATGAGTGCAGAGGAAAGCAAACAAACAAACAAAAGCAAAAAAGGGCATATTACTATATTCCTAGATAGAATCTGCTCTGTTTTCACGTGAAATCTAAGCCTGTGGAATCAAGGGTTTCATTTTAAAAGCCAATTTCTACTGTGTCAGATGCGTCAGCCTGCAAAGGCAAAGGGCTACAAAGTAATCAGTATCACTGAGACGCCTTTTTCTGTAATAAACAGAATTTGGGACCATGCCCAGGTCAGCCAGCATTTGTCAGTGTCACAGTATGTCTCTGTCCCTGTGATTCATGTGAACAAATATTGCTTATAAGTTATATTTTTGTATTTAGCTTTTGGCTCCCAAGACTTTAAAAGTATAGATAATGTAAAATAGACTTCTCCTTAAACTGGTTATATTATAGGTTTCTGCCCAAGGTCTGTATTTTCTATATGGCAAACAAACAAGAAACTAAATACCTTTGTTCTTAGCTCCTGAACAAGGGAGTATATTTAACGGTGCAATCTGTTATATTTAATGATGTAAATCCTTTAAAAACAAGGGTGCTCTTTTTTTTTCTGGAGTGGTTTCTTAGGATGTAACAGAAATGGAAATGGTTTAACATCCTTACCCCCAAATGACACACTATGCAACACAGAATGAAACAGAACACCAAGAGCCACTCTTGAAAGGGAGTGTTGTTGAGCAGCAAGGTGCTTCCCCTGATGGCTGCTTCCGTGTTCCACGTTATTCTCCCAAGTTTACTTTCCAGGGTTCCAAATACATGTTTGCAAGTGTTGGAATCCAGAGAGAGGAGCAGCAGCTGATTTGGGGTGAAGAACTGGCTGATGTAGGAACAAGGAAGAAGGATAAAGTATCCTCTGCAGGGCTTTTTTTTTTTTTAAAGAAGTGCTGGAATTCTCAAGAGGGAAATGAAGTTTTCAATCTCTATACTGAAAACTCATAAACTTTTAAACTTTTTTGAAAGAATTTTGCCAAAGATGTTCCAGAACTTTGTTCTGGTGCGTTCTCCCAGAAAGAAGCTTTCTGCTATTTCTCCACTCCAAATTGCTCCCTTCTACAGCAGCTTTCCTCTAAAGAAAGAAGTTCATTGGGTTTTTTAAAAAAAATATGATTCAGGACCATACAAAATACTGGAAGATCCATGATCAGAACTGCTGAGAGTATTAAAGCTCAATTGTAACTACAGGAACCCAAATTTGATATGACGTGGTTAGATGGTTCCTTGGGCAAAACATAATCAAAGTGTACAGGAAAACTTTACATACAGATTTTTCATACCGCTGTAGTAGACTTCAGCTAGAGATAATGTAAACATGCTTTATGGAAAAACTTGATGCAGTGACCATTTGCCAGAATCCGGAGAGATTTATCTGTTGTGTCTTCACTGGCCATCTGAAAGAAGCAAGATGTCTTTATGCACTATATGTATTAGCTAGAGCCACCAGATTTTCATAGATTATATTCCACCTTTGACCACCACTTCTGTAAATACATTATATACATGATAGAGACATCTAGTGGTGTAATAAAAACTTGTCTCTCCAACCCCACCACAAAACATCTGTGTGAAGTATTGATTTATGAAGGCATTTTCTATTAACTTGTTTGTTCACAAACACTTTTAGCCAATTTCTTACATCTGATTTTCTGATTGACGAGTTCATTCAAAAATAGTGGAGGTGATCCCATTCAGTGAAAACTGTGTTTCACACATGTTGAATGTGGGAATGGAGTCCCCAGCTTTGCAAGAGCCAGACTATGGTTTGAAGGTATATGATAAGCAGTACATGGAGTGGAGACCTCCTGGGAATATTGGGCTGGATACAAGGATTGTTTCTAGGGACGGGCATGAACTGGCTCATGAACTAGAGTTTGTCATGAGTTTTTGCCAGTTCATAATTCCTGACGCGATATTTGTGGAAGGGCGCCTGGCATGAACATTCCACGAACTTTGGTGCTATTCATGGCGGTTTGTGAATGATTACATTTTCCAGACAGTCTTCCCTCAATTAAACTGTTTACAAAACTCCAAGGCAATGGGAGGGGGATGGAATTCTCCAGCCTTGGAAACACCAATAGGAGTCCTCCAAAGCTTAATAAGCACTACTGGCTGCCAATAACAGAGTTCCATTCTGCTCTATAGGATCAGAAAGCTATATATACTCTCTCAGCTCTGCAGCCTCCTTTCTCTCAGCTGTTCGCAGTTACAAAGAGATGCAGGGAACTTCTTAAAAGCAATCTATCAGAGCACATTCCCTTGTGATTGGGAACTCCTCTCACCTGCTGGGGTTTTGGTGTTAGGTGCACTCAGGGCTCTGAGCCACCCTGTCTATCTGCTCATGTTAAGCAGAGGGGCTTAGCTAGTGGATTCTTCAGCTGAGGACCCACATTTTGATTATGATTTCCCTCCCCTGCTGGGTCTTAGGGGTCTTGGTGAACTCAGGGCTCTGAGCCACCCTGTCTATCTGCTCATGTTAAGCAGAGGGGCTTAACTAGTGGGTCCCTCAGTTGAAAACCCACATTTTATACCCTCCCACCCCTCCTGATTGTGAACCAACCCCTCTGTGCCATGAGGGTGAAAGTGGGTGTAAATGATGCTCATCGTGGGGGGAAGAAGCCCGCCCCTAGCAGGGTATCACCAGAGGTCCAGGAGTCTTCTTTCCCTGATCTGTTCCTGGAGCTCTCCACAGAGGACAGAGAGTTGTTAGTGCCGCCCAAACACCAGTGGTTGATAATGCTCTTTGGAGAACTCTCTGACAGTGATTTGGTGGGAAGCATCCTCCCCTTCCACACAACTCCCCATTGCTGCTCCTGCCTCCAGTACACCCCTCTGTGGCCCATCCCTGTCCAATGCCTGAAGATGTCAGCTAGCTGCCATGTTTCATTCATATTTTGTCCTTTCCTGCTCGTGGCACGACTGCGCATGCTTGCTCGCTTGCTGTAAACAGCGATAGGGAGGTGCTCATGAGACCGTGCGAACTGGCGCTGCCAGACTGGGTTATCTGACTAACCTTGAGGAGGAGGGAGGGCTTGCGTTCCACTGTTGGTGTGAATATTTCTGCTCTCATGAGGCATGGAGACTCTCCCGTTCATTAGGTAATCTCCCGCCGGGAGAATTCCCGTGCGTGCGCTTGAATTTCATTTGCTTAGCCAATGGCAGCATCATGTTATATGTAGTGATGCACCCGCCCCATTGTCATTCCTTACAATATCCCTGTAGATCATGGCAATGGACCTGTAGTCTAATAAAGCATAACGATTCCCTGGAAATGTGTGTGGAGATCTACTTGCTGTTGAACCTGACAGAAAGCAGCTTTCCCTCCTCCTGCCTTCTCCAGTCCTGGTGCATCGCTTCCAGCCCATACTTTGGAAACATTTCTGCACCCTCCCCAGTGACCCCTGTGTGGCAGAGAGCCAGGTGTGTCATGCCCACATCTGGAGGGGCACAACTCCCCAACCCTTGTCCTCCTTCATCCTCTGAAGGCACCTGCAAAGGGTGCAACCCAGTATGTTGCTACTGGATGAAAGAGTGCAGCCAGGGAAAGAAAGAAGAGGCCCACTCCCTTCTCAGCAGGGTGAAGTGAAGGGGGAAGCAGGAGCCCCCTCCAAGAAAGGCTCCTGTTATGTATGCAGCCCGCCACACGGCGGCTACAAGAAAGACAGGAGCTTGGCTCCAGAAAGACAATGGGACCTAGGATCCTAGTCCCCCCCCCTAGCTGACCAATGGGCTTCTTGGTGGGAAATTCAAACCCTCCAATGGAGTGGGAGGCCCAGGGGTGGGAGTGTATATAGTTGGCCTTGCAGGGCCGTTGTTTGTTATTATGTGAAGTACTGAATAAACGTGTGTCACGGCATGTCGTTGTCCGAGTCTTCCATGCAGCGAACCAAGTACTTTTACAGCTCCCCACACTCAGGGTGCCATGGGTGGTGAGATATCAAGGCAGGCCACCCTCCAAGAGGTCATTCCCCCGGGTACACCAACAATGCCATCCAGAAGGGCTACGTGGAGGGCCCACAAAGCAGTCACTCAGCTCGGTGAAATGATTGCTGTGGATGGCCAACCCTTCTCCCTCATGGGAGAAGTCATTTTTTGCCACCTGTTGCAATACCTGCAATACCTTGCAGAGGACCATGAGCTGATGCATCTTGCCTGCCATGCACCTCTCTGCGGTGGTGATGGTCAAGGGTGAGCTCTCTGGGGCACAAGGTAAAACCCTGCACTTTGTGGCTCGCAGCATGGCAGCCCACAGCATGGCTACCTCTCCCTTACTGCCTACTGGTGGCAACCAGTCTATTCAGACTGTTGGGGCATGGCCCAGGACCCAGGAGGGGACAGTCCTGCCACTGGGCTATAAAGAGATTCTGCTCTATGTGTGAGGATGGATGCAGACCACATGGCACAAAACATCACCCCCATGATACAGAGTAGCATGAGGGAATGGGCGGACAGTGGCAACATTGTCTGTGGCTATATGGTCACAGATGCCGGCACCAACATGCTGGCAGTGGTGAAGGCTGCACGCCTCAAGGACATTATCTGCCTGGTGCACATGCTTCAGCCGGTGGTGAAGGATGCTCTGGGGGGTGGACAGCACTCTCAGGGGCCACCTGGGATGCTGCCACCCTTGAGATATCAGCCTTGCTGAAGACCTGCCAGTGCCTGGCCACCCACTTCTCACACAGCATGAAGTCTGCATGGACTTGCCCACCCGCTGGAACTCCACCTATGCCATGGTTGTGCATTTGGTGGAGCAGAGGAGCGTTGTGCAGACCATCCTGCACGGGGAAGAGGAGCTCTGCATCAGTTCCAATGTCTGGCTGATCCTCTCCCAAATGATTCATGTCCTCAAGCCCTGAGTCAAGGGCTGGACGAGGTGCTGGCCTTCACACTGCAGCCGGGCCCTGAGGAGACACCTGTTCCCCCATGGGTCAGGGCCTTCACAGAGAGGTTGTGGGTGAGCATCACCACCAAGTTGCATCCTCTCCGCAAGGAAGGGGAGTACAGGCTGGCCTGTATCAGTTGCCCCCAGATAAAAGGTAATATTGCTATTTGGAATGCACAGCTCATTCAATGGAAGTGTGAGCTCTGCAAAGAGGTGTGGAGGCTACAGGCCAGCAGACGTGATCAGCCGTAACAGCAGGTGGAAGAGGCTGGGCGGGAGGAGGAGGAGCTACAGCCCAGTACCTCTGCTTCTATAAAGTACTGAGGCTGATGCGTTGAAGAGTGATTACACCTCATACTTTATTTAGTACATTCAGATCTTGAGATGATTTAGCTCAGCCACAGGCTGGCTTATATTCCTGAATCACCCCCCCACACACACGCACCCGTGATAGGTTATTTACAGTGCACCCTAGTCCCCATAGGTCCCTTCTAGGATCCTAGCCTTCCGATAGGTGCGTGCTAGGATCTGTTTGGGCTATTGTCTTTGGAGGCGAAGCTTGGGCCCTTCTCCTGGCCACGTGCGGATCCGACCACATGCGCGGTCTTCCCTGGGTACACAACAGCTTCAAAGAGCCCAACAAGGGAGAAGTCTCATTACTGGTTGCCAGTGGTAAACTGGGAGGTCAGCAGTGGCAAGGATGCCAGGTGTGTGATAGTGAAGGATTTGGCACAGGTGACAGTGAGGGAGTACCTTGCTGTTCCATGAGCCCACTTCCACTGATTCCCCTGGAGTACTGGTCACACAAGGCTGCTATCTGGCCCAATCTCTCTTGTGTGACCATGAGTCCCCTTTTCTGCCCTCCCACCAGTACCCAGCGCAAGTAGGTGTTCTCCCACCTGGGAGACATTCTCAGCCCCCACTGTTCCCACCTGGAAAAAAGCCAGGGTGGAAAAGTTGGCTTCCCTGAAAATCAACCTCCCCCTGCTGAGCTACCCCTCTCTGGACCTCACAGGGTAAGATTTGGGCCTCCTGTTGTCCCTCTGCGCATCTCCCCATTCCTCTTCCTCTCTAGGTGATCGGGCCTGTGAGGTGTGCCCTTGGTGCTTGGGTCAGAGGATGGCTGCCTCTGCTGGGTAGGGATGGACTCCCTCACCCAACACTGACCTCATGAAGCAACAGCATCTACCTCATAACACAACACCTGCCTCATGTTCACTTTAAATGGAAAAATCTGATTTCCACTGGCCTGGTGGGGCGGGGGTGCACTGCCTGCCAAGCTGTCATGGGGTTACTTCGGGGGACCCCTATCCTGTTGGATGTCTGCCTTTCTGTCATGGCTGGCATCATTAATCACTTTAACAATGGAGGCCCTGACAATGGAGGCCCAGGTAGCAGCCACTGCCAGGTCGGCCTTTTACCATCTGATTAGGCAGCTGGTTCCCTTCCTCGACTGCAGCGACTTGGCGACAATGATCCATGTGATGGTCACCGTGAGACTGGACTACTGTAATGCCCTCTACATGGGGCTGCCCTTGTCGCAGATCCGGAAGCTTCAGCTGGTGAAAACTGCCACGGCCAGGCTGTTGATGGGACTCCCTGTCCAGGAGCACATTCAGCCTGCGCTAAAGGCATTGCACTGGCTGCCTATAGCATACCAGATCTGCTTCAAGGGGCTGGTTCTTACCTTTAAAGCCCCTTATGGCCGGGGACCTACATACCTGAGGGACTGCCTTTCCCCATATGTACCCCAGAGAGTGCTGCGATCAGGACCCAGAATCGACTGGCCCTCCCAAGCAATAAGGAGGCCAGGTTGGCAATGACCAGGACCAGGGCTTTTTCAGTGGCGGCTCCACTCTGGTGGAAAAGAGCTCCCGGAGGAGGACCTTTTACAGTTCCACAGGGCCTGCAAAATGGAGCTCTTCTGCCAGACCTTTGGAGCCCCCCACCTGTTATTACCATCGGAAATGCCAAATGACATCGTATGGCAAAGAGCCCTGACCTGCTGGACCCCTATTATGGCAGACATTGCATATAATTTCCTAGCCACACTTCAGATTAAGAGGGTTTTTACATTCTAAAAAAGGGGAAATTAGACTGATCAATATGCCATAGCGGCATTATGATATTGGCTGATCTGTTTACAATACCCTTCCTAATAATCCCCAGCATAGCATTGGCCTTCTTTATTGCAGTCACACACTGTCTCGACATTTTCAGTGAGTTATCCACTACAACTCCAAGATCTCTCTCTTGCTCAGTCTCTGCCAGTTCAGACCCCATCAATGTGTATTTATATTTAGGATTTTTGGCTCCAATGTGCATCACCTTGCACTTGGCCACATTGAACCCCATTTGCCATGTTGACGCCCACTCGCCCATCTTTGACAGATCCCTTTGGAGTGCCTCACAATCCTCACTGGTTTTCACCACCCTGAACAACTTTGTATCATCCGCAAATTTAGCCACTTCACTGCTTACTCCCATCTCCAAATCATTAATGAACAAGTTAAAAAGCAGTGGACCAAGTACTGATCCCTGTGGTACCCCACTGCTTACCCCCCTCCACTGGGAGAACTGCCCATTTATACTCACTCTCTGTTTTCTATTAATTAGCCAGTTTTTGATCCATAAAAGGACTTGTCCTTTTATCCCATGATTTTTGAGCTTACTTAGGAGCCTTTGATGAGGAACTTTATCAAAAGCTTTCTGGAAGTCAAGGTAAACAATATCTATTGGATCCCCCTTGTCCACATGTTTGTTCACCCCCTCAAAGAACATTAACAGGTTAGTGAGACAAGATCTTCCCTTACAGAACCCATGTTGAGTCTGCCTCAATAGGTTTTGTTCATCTATGTGCCTACTAATTCTTTCCTTAATAATGGTTTCCACCAATTTACCCGGTATCGACGTC
Organism: Gekko japonicus; assembly: GCF_001447785.1. NCBI lineage: Eukaryota > Metazoa > Chordata > Lepidosauria > Squamata > Gekkonidae > Gekko > Gekko japonicus. The sequence continues at coordinate 526,298 of NW_015174870.1, read as the reverse complement.
AGACTGACTGGCCTGTAATTTCCTGGATCTCCTCTGGAACCCTTTTTAAAGATGGGAGTGACATTAGCTACCTTCCAGTCCTCAGGAATGGAGGCTGATTTTAAGGAAAGATTACATATTTTTGTCAGGAGATCCACAAGTTCACAATTGAGTTCTTTCAGAACTCTCGGATGTATGCCATCTGGGCCTGGTGATTTATCAGTTTTTAAGTTGTCTATCAGTTTTAGGACCTCCTCTCTCGTCACCTCAATCTGACTCAGGTCTTTCAACACCCTCCCGAACTCAGCGGTTCTGGAGTGGGCAAGCTCCTCTCATCTTCCACAGTGAATACGGAGGCAAAAAATGCATTTAGCTTCTCAGCCATTTCCCTATCATCCTTCAGTACTCCTTTTACCCCTTGGTCATCCAAGGGCCCCACTGCCTCCCTGGCTGGTTTCCTGCTTCTAATGTATTTGAAGAAAGTTTTATTGTTGGTCTTTACATTTTTTGCTATATGTTCCTCATATTCCCTTTTTGCCTGCCTGACTACAGACTTGCATTTTATTTGCCATAGCCTGTGTTCCGTTTTATCAGCCTCACTGTGACTAGCTTTCCACCGCTTAAAGGAATCCTTTTTACCTTTTACAGCTTCATTTTATGCCTATAATCAGGATGTTGGGTTTTTTTAAATACACAAGTTAAAGAAATACAGGCTTTTGGAATATTGAGGAGATTTTAATATGATGTAATCCCCACTATGATATTGGAAGGAATTTGATGATGACCTCTATCCCAGCTAGTTGTAGTTCAACATGTGTATACATACCAAATTTCAAACACTTTTGTAATATGATCCATTGTTTAGAAATTGTGTAATCATTATGAATCGTTATTTACAAAAACTTTGTAATAAATCATGAAATTAAAATTCACCTTCCTTTTAAGACATCAAAAGTTTATTTAATGAGAAACTTGGTCAGCTTGGACTCCAGGTAAGTCTACCTATCAATTTGTTAACTCATTTGAAACAAGTGATTAAAATTGTAACCAGAAAGCCTCTAATAAAATGGGACACGGGAGTAAATGTTTTAATTGTATGGATCTTCTCCTAAATCCTAAGATAAAAAGTTATGTCTTTTCATAGCTGTAGAAATGTCCTCTACCACCATTTCCCTGCTGAGGTTTGTTAAATTTCTGGGCATTACAATGCATAGATTGCTACTAAATATTCCAGATCTGGAGAAGAGGTTTTATACATTATTTGGTTGAAAAGCTTTGATTTCTCACTGTTTAGCTAATGATTTGAACCAAACTAAATGTTAAATGAAAACAGATGAATAGTCACAGTGTTGGGGTAGTCTTTTGGAGGAGGGGAGACAGCTGAAAAGCAGACCTGGAAACTGAAAGAATGGTGGAAGTAGGATTCTGAGTAGATCTGCTTAGGATTGATCTCTTAGGCATTTTCCAGACTGCAGCCACCTTTTGCATTTTCACGCATGTTGTACCACTTCTGATTATTTATCTCACACTATCAGTGGTATCTGTTCAGACGTCCTTTCAGGAGTTCCATCTGTTCCAGGCTGGGTTTTTTTTGTTGTTTTTTGTTTTGCTTGTTGCTCATTGCAGATGCATTGAAGCATTTGAGCATTTCAGCAGTCTCGTTTGCTCGCCTTCTTTACATGAGAGTAGCTCCATTTATTCTTATGTAAAGCACAGTAACTGAAGCACAAAAGGTAATTTATTTGCAACATTGGCTTTGGTATTGAAGAGGGGGACATGATCCCAGCTTTCTCAGGCTGGAGGAAGGGGGGGGGGAGGGGAGGGGGCAGGGGGGGGAGAGAGAGGGG
>NW_015174870.1:504089-523912 GCF_001447785.1 Gekko japonicus | reverse complement strand
TACGTACCCGTGGTGTAGCGGGGGGGAGGAGGGGGGGGGGGGAAGGGAAGGAGGCAGGGAGAGGGAGAGAGAGGGAGGGAGAGACACTTGTGCACTCAGAAGGTTGAGCAAGGCAGAGCAAAGAGAAGGTGTCCCAATGCAGGCACCTTTGATTGCTGAAACGTTTCAACATTGAGATGCAAATTAAAAAAAAAACACACACACCAGCCTGCCCTTTCTGGGTGGATTTTGGCAGGCTGGTTGGTTGCAACTGCAAAAAATTTAGTTCAGATTACAGAGCAGAGGCTTTGTTACGAATACGTTTAGCTTTGGGGGGGGGGGGAATGCAGGCGAATGGGGGGGACTGGGGAAGATATGAGAGAGTGCCGTGATGTTCGCAAAGTGGTAAGAGCACGCACAACCTCTGTAACATCAGGTAATGCAAGTGGATTTTTAAGGCAATGTGAAAGGCACCTTTGACATGGAAAAATCAGGACGCTGCCTCAGGACACTATCATTAGCCTATATAACAACATATTCATATTTGTATTTTATGCCATGCATGCCACTTGCTTATAAAAGTATGCTTGCAGAAATATCAGTCACAAACATGAGACAGGAGACGAGCCTCTCTAATACCATATCTCAAACCATAGTGATGGATCCGAACACTGTACATTTGTTCAGTTGGCAAAAATAGGTATTGCATTACAAGAGCCCAAAACAACAAATTCCATTTTACTTGTCCTAGGGTTGCCTGGTGTCTCCTGGTGACTGGTGTGTGTGTGTGGGGGGGTAGGGTGGCCTGATCCAGAATGGGAAACTCCTGGAGATTTGAGAATGGAGCCTGGGAAGGACAGGGACCTCAGTGGGTTGCAATTCCATAGAGTCCACCCTCCAAAACATTAATTTTCTCCAGGTGAACTGATCTCCGTAGTGAGGAGATGAGCTGTGATTCTGGGGGACCCCCCATGTCCTGCCTGGAAGCTGGCATCCCTAATGTGTATAAATGTCTTTTGCACATCTAGCTCTGTGTCAGCAACAGGGTCTCATCTGTGTTTAGTAAGTCTGGTAATCAAATAAACCAATTTGTAAGTGTTATCAAATTCCTGTGATTTTAATGAATTTATTCTAATTGTAATGAATTATGGATTTGACTACTCTGTAATCTCTTTGTATTTCTGCAGTAAATATTGTTAGAATCATGATGCATTAGAGTGACATGTTTGTATTTGTAATGGTTTGGTACAATCGTCATTTGCTTTGAAAATTCTTGATAGTGCTTTTTTGGTAAAAAGAAAAGAAAAATGCTAGTACTCATATATTTCCACCAATTCCTCCATCAGGACTTGGGACAGCCCCCCCCCCCCGCCAATACTCAATAGTTTAACAGGGAAATTTTATGTATAGGCGTAAGGATGAGGTTTATTAGTTATATTAGGACAACAGATAATAATATAATAAGAATATTTTGTGTACTTCTGAGTATCTTTGTTTGTCCCACTAAAAGTCATAGAAGCTGAGCCCTGCACAAGAAACATTATTAGCTTCTTCAAGACTGTATAGTTTTGAATTAAAGTGCTTAAGTAACTTCTTAATCTCAGTTGTTTCAGTGTGTGTTTTGTTATTGTTGTGCCTCAACAGTAGTAAGTAAGCCAAAAGCTTAGTTGACTTCAACTTGTGGACTGAGATCCTGCCAGAACATACCGGTCTTCCCAATACACTTGTATTATGCAGGTTGAAGCAAACTTCGTTTTATTTGTATAGTGTTTATTAATTTCATACTTTTCCTTTTATATTTCCCTCAGAAATTCACGGGAAGGCAAAGGACCATGGGGCTGTAAGATTTCAAAGTATCACAAGCTTTTATGCTGCTCATTTAATTAAATTTTGAGTTCTACTTTTATTTTTATAGCAAACACATGACATTTATTCTCCTTGGTTATATATTTGGAAGGAAATGAGAGCTTTCCTTGCCATTTGTGCTTTTAAAAGAAAGACAATAAATGTCCAAGTGGGCTTAAGAGAAGTTTCCCCATGACAAAGCCAGCATCCGTTGTACTGGTGTGTGATCTGATACGGGGCCATTCTTTAATCACCTGTGCTGATGTGTTAGGTAAAAGGAAATAGTTTAAATGGAAGCAGTTGTTGCACACAAAGGAAAGAGAAAAAATATTCCTTTTCTCTGAGATCTAATAATCTCCATGTCACCAAGTCCAGCTTCCTGTCTTTAAGCCCAAATGCCCTGACCTTGGAAGTCAATTTTATTGGGACTGGGTTCTTCTATGATCAGATCTAATGCCCCTTTCTAATTGCTGCCAATTATTAATTGAATAAAGTATCACTCATGAGAAAGGCTCAGACAATTCTGTTATATTATGTGGTTTAATCCAAGGATGGGGGATCATGTGGGCCCGGGTCTTTGAAAAATATACTGCTCCATATTTATGTGTGTTTCCATGTACATGTCAGCTTAGCTTCATGTCATCTGTCACCTTGGGTGAGCCAAATGCTCAGAATGATGAGCCCCCTAAAGTCATAATAAAAACACAACCCTTGAATATTTTTTGCAAGACTAATCAGGGCGTCAGCTTAAAGTTATTGGAAAAACTGCTATTGACTTCAGTGGACTTTGGATCAGTTCCCCCAAGTGTCTCAAATTTTATTTAATTTATTTTTTTCTCTGAGCTGCTGACATTTTTTTGCACATGCAGCATATTCAATTGTCTAGAGCTGCTCAATTAATGACTCTGGGCCTCCTGACAGTCTTCATGAGTAAAAGACATGATTGTCGGCGACTCGGACAGTCACGCTAGAGGCTTATTGTTTGGATAATAAAGTTCAGAGGTACAGAGGATAATCTCATCAGAGAGACACAGCGACCAACTCTCAGTTATCACCCTTTGTACACTTCCTTTTTAGCTAATTAAACTTTTACTTCTTAGGAAGATGCCGTTTCTGCAAACCGTATAATAGCTTGGCATGGTGTTGCAACACATATCTCCCCTATGTTATCTGGCAAAACCGGAAAAGTGGTGTTCCAGCATGTCGACTCTGAACATTATATTATCTTTCCGGTAGTGTATTCTAAGTTCTTCTTTGACTTTTGTACGTGCAATGTCTGCTAAAAACAACTGTGTCTTGTTAAAGGCTTTAAAAGAAATGTTGAATGTCCTCACCCGAGATGCTCCCACATTTTCCAGTAGTATAGAAATAACAAAGGCAATTAGGAAGCTGCTGTTAACTCTATATATTGTAGACACTTACCCTGTGTCAGTTCAGCTGCAACATGATGCTTTGGTATTCTTATTTTAGAAAACAACGAAGTTTGAAAAGAAAATAAGGCTACCACTGAAAACAGCAGTCCCATGGAAAGCTCCCTTATCTGAAACATACAGTACAACTCACCCTGTGCCCTACATTGTCATTATGATGCCCCTGCCTGCAAAAGTCAAAGATGTGGATCAGGGATGAGAGTATAATGACATCAGGAGACTAGGTCGAATCTGCATTTGTCTTTCCCACCGGTGTCCCAGCCTTCTGACTCTGTCTTCAAAAAAGCTGTCTACATTTGGTTTCGTTTTCACACCTCGACAGTGCTAGCATACTTTTGCACATCCACATATGTTTATCACCTTCTCGTGGCGGCCCCACTGTCATTGCGCCTCCCCACTGCTTTAAAAGAATCTTCTCCAAACAACGTTCAAACAAGCATAGAGAAAGACGACGTCACAGCAGCACGGAACTGATTTAAAAATGCAAATGCAGATTCGACCTAAGTTGAAGAGTATGTTCTTCTGTATTTTCAGTGGCAGACCTATGTTGTTTATGATATTAGTTCCATCCTCAGAATTATTATTTCATTTTAGACACTGCACTTAAATACAAGGATAGCATATGTCATTAAGAGACAATTTATAATAGCAACCCTGTTCTTTGCCTGGTTCAAAGTTTATTGACTTAGATGGGAAGCATTTCTGGTGCAGAAGAAGAATACCTCATACAAACTTGAAAAAAAGAAAATAGGACTTTTATTTATTTATTTATTTATTAATAATCATAATGCCTCTTTAAATAAAAATAAAATTGACTTTTGAACCAGCAGAAAGCTGATCTGATCTGGGAATTTTTTAAAACAGAATTAACTTCAAGATTAACATCCAATGAAAAGAGACTTGAAAATGAGTTTCCAAGCACCTGGATTTATTAGTTAAACTGTTTAGAGAATGCCTGCTGCAGATAGATTCAGAGAAAAATGACAAAGGTCAATAGAAAATGAAACAGGCAAAATAAGACAGCTCCACACCTATCAATATATTTTTATCCAACACTTGCTCTGAGGAACTCAGGGCAGCATAGAAGTTTTTCTCCCTTTTAATCCTGTCTCAATGAGGTTCAGGGAAGAATGGGCATTTGAACCTGGATCTCCCTAATTATAGGGACAAACTAGATATGATGGCATTCTCATGGCCACCATGGGGACACTGCCACCATTTCAAAGTGATTTAAAAATGTTAAGAACATAAGTGAACCCATGTTGGATCAGGCCAGTGTCCCATCCAGGCCAACACTCTATGTCACACAGTGGCCAAAAACTAGGTGTTGTAAGGGGTCAGGCTTGCAGCATGGCTGGCTGAAGCACTCTTGCCTCCCCCCCCCCCATTGCCTGACCAAGTGTCAAAATGGCCACTCATAGGGATGAGCATGAATCAGCTCACAAAACTTCATAATGAATCTTGGGTGATACATGGTTCATGAACTGAAGTTTGTGGCAGGTAAACCTGCATGAATTTTCCACAAATATTCAAGTAGTTCATGGAGGTTCATGCTGGCTTGTGAATGGATATGTTTCCAGACAGACAGTCTCTATTCAATCAAAATGTTTACCAAACTTCAAAGCAATTGGGAGGGAGGAATTCTCCAGCCTTGGAAATGCTGTTGTCAGTTTCAGAGTAGTCATGACAGTTTAAAGAGGGTTCCACCCCCTTTGCCAGTGTTCCTATGTGTTCACTTCCCCCTTTTTTGCACAGAGCTTACAAAATCCAACTACCCTGCTTGCTTGGATTTGTGTCTCTGTGCTTTGAGATCAGTCCTCTTAAGCTTGCAATGCCAGTGGCCCTGGGATCTGCAGAGCAGTCTGTGTTTCCACTGGTACTGCTGGGCACTCTGTACCTTGTACTGATTCCACTTGGCCTGCAAAAATGCCCCCTTGCTTGGATTGCAATTGAGCTGGCATTGCCACTTTGGCATTGGGTTCTGCTGGGCACTAGTACATTGCATTGGTTCTGCTGGGCTTGCAATCCCTCCCCCACTTGCTTGGAGTGTGATTCTGTGCTAGACATCAGTCCTGTTGAGTAGGCATTGCCACAATGGCACTGAGTTCTGCTGGGCACTAGTACATTGTACTGGCTCTGCTGGGCTTGCAAAATTGCCCCCCCTTCAGTTTCTACTGCAGAGATTCTCTGGGATTTTTACTCTGTTTTAGCTGGTCTTCTATTGCCCTTGTCTGTTTTTGCTGTTTTTCCCCTCTATTGGAAACAGTGGAGGATGTGGTACCTTGGGGAGGGCATAACTTGGATCCCATAAATCCAATCCTCAGTAAACTTGGAGGGCAGGTAGATGAGAGTCATAAGAACACAAGAGAAGCCATGTTGGATCAGGCCAATGGCCCATCCTGTTCAACAATCTGTATCACACAGTGGCCAAGTCAGCCAGAGATCCTCTGCAAATTTGGTGTCTCTAGCACACTGGGGTGGCCATTCTACTGCATCACAAACCTCACAAACTGGGCACACCATTAACCATGAAGCAAAACGAACCATATTTTCCCAATTCATGGCTATTGCTAGCCACACACCCCAAGTCACAGCTGCTTCAGCTGTTGAAAATGCCAGGGGGGTGATAACAAAAGTGCCAAGCTGTGACATTTTTAGATCCGTTTAAAATGCCTGTGATGTCCTCATGGTGGCCACAAGAAAGCTGTCATGTGTAGTGTGATCCAAAGTCCAACACTCTAACCAATACACCAGACAGGCTATCAGTGCAACTGTCAATAAATACAAGTTTCATTAGGACTGGTGACAGCAAAACAAAACTCTTCAGTGTGCTTCTCAAAGAAGAAATTTTAAAAATGGCTACTTTGTCATATTAATATTTTCGTGGACTAGGTCCTTATAGCATAATCTAGGCTATTCACGCCTCCTTCAGAAAAAATGTTTGATACTAAATGTAGCAAAGAAAATATCTTTTCAAAAATCTAGAATGGACTTTACTCAAAAAAATACTGATATATTGTACTTACTGTAACACTGCTTGAATAAATTCAAATATTTATTTTAAGCACAGTAAATAATGAAGTGCTTTATTCAGCAGTTCTGCGCTCCTGTATCCTCAGCAGAGCAAATTAGTGTTCTGCTAAATAAGACAGTAGTAACCACAAAGGCTGGCACAGTTTATTATTGCTGTGCTGGGGATCTGTAAAGGCCCCCATATTGGCAGACCTAGTTCAAAAAACGAACCAGAGCGTCAGGTGATAAAAATGTATGTATGCACTGATCTAGCTATGGCCCCTGCCTGGATAACTATTAATGAAATCACATATGCTCTGTTGATAGGTAGTTTATGTATTATCGAGACAGTGTGTGACTGCAATAAAAAAGGCCAACGCTATGCTCGGGATTATTAGGAAGGGAATTGAAAACAAATCAGCCAGTATCATAATGCCCCTGTATAAATCAATGGTGCAACCTCATTGGAGTACTGTGTACAGTTCTGGTCACCACACCTCAAAAAGGATATTATAGCATTGAAAAAAGTGCAGAAAAGGGCAACTAGAATGTTAAAAGGGTTGGAGCACTTTCTCTATTAAGAAAAAACACTTGGGGCTCTTTAGCTTGGAGAAACGATGGCTGAGGGGGTGACATGATCAAGGTTTATAAGATTATGCATGGGATAGAACAGGTAGAGAAAGAGGTACTTTACTCCCTTTCTCACAATACAAGAACTCGTGAGCATTCAATGAAATTGCTGAGCAGTCGGGTTAGAACAGAAAAGGAAGTACTTCTTCACCCAAAGAGTGATTAACACATGGAAGTTTGGTAAATATTTTGATTGAGCAGAGGCAATCTATCTGGAAATGCATCCATTCACAAACCACCATGAATCACCATGAACCACTTGTTTAAGCTGTCCAATTAATTGGGGGTTGGATTTACTTCGGGGTTGGCATCAATTATTATGATTTAGGGCTCTATGTAAGGAGATATAATTAATATTTAATGGTACTAACAGCCCTATTCCCTGGTAAAATATTAGTTTTAGTAAATACGCCATTAATCCCCAGCCTTTATGTAGCTCACTGGCTGGGAAAGTAGGATTAGATATAACAAAATTAGAAAAATAGAAAAAGAGGCAATCAGAAGCTATACGATTAATGTTAGGGCTGCTAGAGTGGGATTAGAATAGACCCTATTGTATCAATAGTCAGCAGTTAATTATAAATGGGTTGTTTTCCATCAAATAGTAGCAGCACGTAGTAAACTGGAAGATCGGCCAACTAAACAGGTGAATCTGTGGTTGAAGCCGAGTGCAGCCAACGAAGATCACCAAGGTAGTAATGGCCAGGCAGGGACTTCCAGTACTCTTGGGGAGAGGAAGGTACAGCGGTGGGACCAGGCGGAGATGGAAGGGAAGGGGGCAGAGAAATGGAGAAGCTCGGTCACCTTCCATCCTGTGTCCCATCCCAAAGGTGGCAGACAGTGGGGCAAGGATAAAAAACCCCGCTCCGACATTGGTGTTGTGCAACGCCAGGTCCATAAATAATAAGACCTCTGTCCTGCAGGACTTCCTGCTGGAGCAGGATGCAGACCTGGCGTGCGTGACCGAGACGTGGGTATGAGATAGGGAGACAGTTGCTCTCTCCCAGTTGGCTCATCGGTCCTTCACCAGTCTTGGACTTCAGAATGGGGGAGAGGAGTGGGTTTGTTCATGCGGAAGCAGAGTTGCCAGCTCTGGGTTGGAAAATACCTGGAGACTTTGGGGGTGGATCCAGGAGAGGGTGGGGTTTGGGGAGGGGAGGGACCTCAGCATGGTACAATGCCATAGAGTCCACCCTTCAAAACAGCCATTTTTTTCCAGGGGAGCTGATCTCTGTTAGCTGGAGATCAGTTGTAAAAGCAGGAGATCTCCAGGTCCCACCTGGAGGCTGGGAACCTTATTCGGAAGGCTTACTCCTTCAGGGCGCTCCCAGTGGTGAGGATCACAGGCACTGAGTGTGCCGGCTTTGTGTGGGAAGCCGGGGAGAGTTTGGCTGTTTGGCTAGTGTACCATCCACCCAACGCACCGGCTGACAGCCTGCCATCTCTGGTGGAGACCGTATCGGGTTGGGCGCTGGAACACTCTAGGCTGTTAGTCCTGGGTGACTTCAACGTCCATGCCAATGATGCGGCCTCCTCCCGGGTGGTAGACCTGGCATCGTCCATGTCGGCGCTGGGACTCTCCCAATATGTAACTGTATGAATGGTTTGTTGACAATTTAAAATAGGAAGTAGTTCAATTCATTTAGCATCTGCATAACTGGAAGCATTCAGCAGGGTGGGTGACTGCTGTTGGAGCATACTCATAATTTGCTAGCTTGCTTTGATAATATCTGCCCCTTGGGCAGGCCATATATCCTTTAAATTAACTTGATCTCAAATGTATGTGCTCTTTTGTGCCTATCCAGTCAGTGGTTTTCATCAGTTGACCGCTTTCATCATGTTGGCATTGTCAAGGTTTGCGCGGTGTTAGACCACTGTAGCTTGCAAGTGGTGTGAGAGTATCAAAGAAGGCGTAAGTCTTATAGGCTTGGTGTAAAAGTATATATAATTTATTCACACAAGCCTCCACCAATATATTGCACAGAACAACAAAGTGCTCACGCAGACACCAGGGGCGATTTCTCACTAGAGCTGCCGGTGCTAGCCCACTGCAGGTTGCGAGTGGTGTGAGAGTATCAAAGAAGACATAAGTCTTATAGGCTTGGTGTAAAACTATATACAATTTATTCACACAAGCCTCCACCAATATATTGCACAGAACGACAAAATGTTCACGCAGACACCAGGTTTCCATCAGGAAGGTTGGTACATTGTACAGCATCACATATATACAAGCATTGTCCAATCAGTACCCAATGCTGAGTCACTGTTGATTAGCTCTGCTATCAACTAGACAGAACCGGTTGGAGCCAGCTCTACTGACACTCTGAGCTGTCAGCTCCTGTCAAACAGATTGATATGATCTACAGCCAGACTTATAGAACACATGGATGTTGACAGGCATATGCATAGAATTTACTGGATTGAACTACAGTTCCCATGCAGCAGTGCAGGAATCCAACATCAAACACTTGGATAGCTGAAATATGGTTAACTTTTAAGTGAATCATCCAAATAGAAAAGACTGGAATATTAGAGAAACAAGCCAGTAAGTGTTCATCTACCTCCACTTTGGCAGGACTGAGATCAAGGAAAACATCTTCTTTGGAAGTTAATTTTTTAAAAAAAATTATTTATATTTCACAGAATAACAATTATAACAACATATTCTAACATCAAAGACCAACTACATTGAAATTGAGTTATTCAATAAAACAGAAGGAATGGTACATTATGAATGTGGTTGGATTTTACAACAATAGGCTGAAATGTCCTATATCATGCTGTTTATTACACCCAATCAGGACGAATAAAGTTGTAATATTGAGATTGTTGAGTACTACTTATCCTTTCCAAAATATACCTACCATAAAAAGCATCGTATTTGTATGACTGTTGGTAATAGTCTAGTTTGTCAGTGATCTTATCCATTAATAAGTGGTTCCATAAATTTGAGTACCAAGAGCGAATAGTGAGAGAGTTCTGGAAGTTAATTTGTTGACAGGTGGGTTGGTGTCTCAGAGCGGCTTACAAACTCCTTTCCCTTCCCCTCCCCACAACAGACACCCTGTGAGGTAGGTGGGGCTGAGAGCTCTTGACAGAAACTGCTCTTTTTCAAGAACAGCTCCTATCAGAGCTACGGCTTGTCCAAGGCCATCCAGCCAGGTGCAAGTGGAGGAGTGGGGAATCAAACCCGGTTCTCCCAGATTAGAGTCCGCGCACTTAACCACTACACCAAACTGGCTCTGCATCAACTGTATAAATGCAGTTAGGTGAGACACCAAGCCATTACTAAGTTATGTAAAAAAGGTATTACCATTTGTTAAGTGCTGAAATAAAGCAATGATTCCATTATTTGTTTCTATAACAGAATGAACCAGTAGCAGATTGTAGATGGGAAGAAAGAAGGTAATAAAAAGAGAGAGAGGATGCTAATCTTTTAAAGATTTAATGGCAAAAATCTTTAATATCTATTATTGTCAGGGTTTTTATTTAAAAGAAAGGGTTTTTTCATGACAGTTTCCAATTTAAAACTGTTTCCCAGAATCAACTCCTATCTGATGATGTGCTCATAACTGAAAAAGAACACATACCACAAACCACAAGTAATGTTTTAAAAAAATGTGCAGTGCCAATTTGAGGATGTTGATATATGTAATTTGTCAGAATTTCGTAGTCTAAATACCCCATAGGAAAGGCATTTTTGTGGTATTTCAACTGGAAACAATTCAAAGATGAATACTGTGGCAGATTTTTTGTATAACTGAAATATTGCGGGAAGACCAGGCTTGCCAAATCAATCTTTCAAAACAAAACACAATGAAAAGGGATGTTGTAGAACTCAAGTGATCGAACCATTCCTGTTGACCCTCTATTCCAGCTTTTTAAATCTAATATTTAAAAAATTCTGAGTCTTCAGTTATCAGTTTTATTGACAATGACATTAAACACAACATGCAGAGCAACGATAAAACATGAAGACTAGTTTTGGGGGAAGTTGTCATAGGACAAGCAAGGGATCAGGCCTACATGCGGTCTCTCTCTTTTTCTTTCTCTCAGTGTGTGTGTGTGGGTGGGTGGAGAGTATGATGAGATAGTACTTGTGCATAACTCTCCAAGGTGCTTTTTTATATCTCATAAAGCCAATAGCAGTAAAACAGAGTGAACCAATGCTTCAAAATCAGACGAGATTCGGAAAAATAAACAAACAAGAAGCCTGGGAAAAATTTTAAAATGCTTTTGCCTCAAAAAGCTTTGTGCCAGGTGAACTGAGGTGAGGAGGGAGTTCCACAATTGACGTATCATGGCAGAAAATAATTTGTTTCTATAGTTCTTTCAGCTTATTTCTGAAAGGAAAAACACACAGGCAAGGCCTCTGAAGCTGCTCTTCACAGACTATTAGAATTGGATATGAATCTCAGACTGCAGATCTGGTAGCTCACATGGCCAGCCACTTTGCTAACCTGAAAATAAACTACTTTTGTTTTCTTTCAGAGGAACAGATAAGGACTGAAGGAGTTCCCTATATTCTTGGAGCAAAGATTTTAAAAAGATAAGGAGCCCACTGTAATGCTGCAAAGATGGATATCTAAAACAGTAATATGTATTAAAAGGGGAACAGAACTTTCTTTAATGTTTAGTAGCCAAGAAAAGAAAACCATGGCCTGTGCTAAGGGACTACAGACCGGTAGAAAGATATCAATTTGTTTAAAGAAATATTTACCCAGTCATCTTGATTCTTGTCTACGTTACTCTGAATTTACCTTCTTGGAAGCCATTGGTTTTCCCCGCCCCCCCTTCAAGGCGATTTATCACCAGGCTAATTCCCAAGGCTTTATAAAGCTGTCTGTCTAGAAGTTTCATGTTATAAATTGCTCTTGTTTGGGTACAATTTGAATTATTTTCATTAGCCTCACAGCTGGGTCCTGACCAGAGTTGGGCTAAAAACTTCAGACAAGCTCTACAGAGTTTGCAATTAGTCTGCCTCTCTCCTGTCATCCCCAAGGAAATGAAAGGCAGGGAAGTTTACACTTCAAGTTAATGTTTTAGAAGTGTTTGAAGCAGGAACCAAATGGGATTTTTCATAAGACCAAGGATGTTTTGATAGCCAGTGTGGTCTACTGAGTTGAATGTTGGGTTTGCCCCTGAGAGACCATGATTCAGATAATAGCTGAGCCATGGGCCTACTGGGTGGCCTTGGGCAAGTCATTTCATTCCACCCCATTCTGAAGTACAGTGGAATCAAACTGTGTCTATTTCATCCAGCATCTAGCTTCCAACAGTGGCAAGCCAGATGTTTCCAGGAACTCCACAACAAGAAACGAAGGCAAAAATTCTCCCGCATTATTTGCTTCTCTTCTGGTATTCCAGAAGTATGCTGCCTCTGAACACAGAAGGTCCATTTAGCTATCATGGCTAATAACTGCTGATGGATAAGACTATTGTGAATTTAAGCTACCTAAGCCACAACTTGTGTCAGTGAGTTCCATTAGTCAATTACACAACTTTTGAAGAAGTCTTTCTTTTGTATGTTCTGAAACTTCTGCCAGCTATCATCGTTCCATTGTGTCCATGTTATGCATTATTTCATTATTTTTGTATTGTCATTTTCCCCAACAATAGAGTGTTTAAGCTTTACTTAAGATGATTCCATAGCAGAACACAAGAAATTTTACACTAGCATTTCCTGAGTGAGCATCCTTTACTATTCGGCTGCTATCAGACATGCAGTTCGATCTGCTGTTGCTCTGTCTCTAATTGATCCAGATTATTTTGTAACAGAGAATCATGATGGTTATTTTGTAACAGAGAATCTGGATGACGCTTCTGTCCTGAACTCTTTCCAGTCCGGTTTTCGCCCAGGTCACGGGATGGAGACAGCACTGGTTGCCCTTACTGACGACCTCCGGAGTCACCTGGATCGGGGCGGTTTGACAGTATTGCTGTTGTTAGATCTGTCAGCTGTGTTTGACACAGTCAACCACCAGCTGCTGACCCACCGCCTCGCCAATGTGGAGATACAGGAACTGGCCTTACAATGGCTTGCCTCTTTTCTCCAGGGTCAGGGAAAAAGGGTGGTTCTAGGGGAACAGCAGTCCAGGAGACGCCCGCTTAAATGCGGTGTGCCTCAGGGGGCAGTGCTTTCCCCGATATTGTTTAACATCTACATGTGCCCCCTTGCCCAGATTGCCCGGAGGTATGGGCTGGGGTGTCACCAGTACGCTGATGACACCCAGCTCTATCTGATGTTTGGTGGCTGGTTGGACTCCAGCCCGGAAGACCTGGACCGGGCATTGCAAGCTATGGCTAGTTGGCTTAGACTGACCAGGCTGAAACTAAATCCGGTGAAGACGGAGGTCCTGTGCCTGAGTCGGGGCAGGTTGGGGAGAGGGATCCCACTTCCAACCTTTGATGGGGCACCATTGGTGCCATCGCCAGAGGTTAGGAGTCTGGGAGTGCTCCTGGAGTCCTCCTTAACAATGGAGGCCCAGGTAGCAGCCACTGCTAAGTTGGCCTTTTACCATCTTCGGCTGATTCGGCAGTTGGTTCCCTTCCTCGACCGCAATGACCTGGCTACAATGATCCATGCGATGGTCACCTTGAGGCTAGACTACTGTAACACTCTCTACATGTGGCTGCCCTTATTGAAAATCCGGAAGCTGCAGCTAGGCTTTTGATGGGTCTCCCTGGATGGGAGCACATCCAGCTGGTGCTGAGGGCACTGCACTGGCTGCCAATAGCATACCGAATTCACTTTAAGGTGCTGGTACTTACCTTTAAAGCCCTATATGGCCAGGGTCCGACATACCTGAGGGACTGCCTTTCCCCATATATACCCCAGAGAGCACTACGGTCGGGGTCAAAACATCATTTGTCTATCCCAGGCCCTAAAGAGACCAGGCTCGCTATTACTAGGGCCAGGGCTTTTTCGGTGGCGGCTCCTCTCTGGTGGAATGAGCTCCCAGAGGAGATCAGGGCCCTGCGGGACCTTGTACAGTTCCGCAGGGCCTGCAAGACGGAGCTCTTCCACCAGGCCTTCAATTAGGAGCAACCACTACTTCCACCACCACTACCACCACCACTTCTACCAACTATTAGTATTATTAACATCTATGGCAGTGGTCTGGCCCATATGAAGATCTAGCCACTGCGTAGGGGAAGGCCGAACACCACTGGTTTTGGTTTGTTTGTTTTTTAAACCCCCGGAGCGGATTTTTTATTGATTTTTTATCAACTACAAAAACTACAACAAAAAAATAGGGAGGGGGACTACTACATATATAGGAGAAAGTAAAGAACCCACTACTAACTAAAAACCCAAGAAAGGAGATTCTCCAACTAGCTTAGATATATTCAGTCTTTTCATCGTTGAACCCTTCATGAACTTAGTCAAACATTTAGCCTTTTACCCTTAGAATTTAAATTTAACTGTCTAGTAACAGTACCCCTAATCATCCCCAAAAACCAAAGTTCTCAAAGGCACAATTCAGAGTCCTTCAGCCTTTATTTCTTCTTTTCTCTTCTCTTCCGCAACTTATAGGGACTTTTTGGGGCTGTTGCCCCCTGCTCAGATAGAGAGTTCTCTTCGGAAGAACCAGTTTCCAGCTCGCCACTGGACCTACTGTCCTCTTCTTTTTTCTCGTCCTCTGACCTTCCCAACTGTTCCTTTAGGAATTCTTGAACTTTCAGAACAGAGTCAATCTTTTCTTTTTTATCTTTGATCTTGAACGTTACTCCTTCTGGAAATAGCCATTTATATCCAATTGAATTTGTTTGAAGAAAGAGACCAAGTTCCTTATATTTCATTCTGCGTTGTCTTACTTCAAATGGAATATCCTTTAGCGTTCTGATAGCATTCTCCCCTGCTTTCAGGGGTGTTGCAGCCACCGCCGTCAGGACAGTATCCCTGACGTGCCTCTTTGAGAATCTTACTACAATTTCCCCAGGCAGATTATTTTTCTTTATGTATCCTGACTATGACCTATAGGCCACATCCATATCGTTGAGCAGCAGTTCCACCTTCATTTCTGTCACTGGGGCTAGTAGCTCACTCATTAGTTCTTTAAGATTCTCTCCTCTGTTCTCTGGCACACCCTGGAAGAGAAGGACCATATTGGCCTTATCCATTTGGACTTGCAGCATTTGCTCTTCCAAAGAAGTTTGTTTCTTTTCCAGCTTTTGTACTTTCTTCTTCACTTTCTGCATAGTTACAGGCACTTCCTCTACTTTCTGAGCATCCTGCTTCATTATTTGAATCATATCAGTTATTTGCGTTTGTTGTGCAGTAATACTTTGTGTTACCATGGACATCTGCTCTTTGAAGTTATTCAGCTGTTCCAGTAGAGGGCGCATGTATTCAGCTATAGCCTTTGCTGTCTCACTGGTCGCTTCCGTTTTTGGACTTTCCGTTTCCGTTTTCAAGAGTCTTTCTTTGTCCCTCTTCCCCGCCATCTTTTTCGTTTCGCAAAATTTATTAAAGTCTCTGAATGTGCGCTTGACCACTTGGCCTCACTTAGGTAAGTACTTCTAGAAAGTTTCTATCACGTTTCCTTCTGCTCCCCCCTCAATCGCTCAGCTATTCATGCGCATGGGAGGCATCCCTCCCCCGCTCGCTTTTTTCCTGTTCCGTCAGGAGGGGTGGGGAGCTGCTTTTTCTCTTTAAACACTATGAAACTGACTCACGCTCATAATCGGTCGTTCGACCTCGCTTTCATTTCTTTTCTGCTGCGTGATCTCCTTTGCTCGGCCTAGTCAGCGTCGCTAAGCCCATTCGGTCTCTCGGCATGGAGAACCGTCGGAACAAAGAGGTGCCTCAATTCTCAGGCATTTCGCCCTCTAAGAGGCAACCTCTTAAATGTTCCGTTGTCGCGAGAACCCACGCGTGGGCCCAGGGGGGGGGGGGTTGCGAGCCTGCGCACCCCGTTCTTCGGCCGGAGTGCAGCCTCACCCCTGGGAGGTCCGGGAGGTGCAACTGCTAGCGTGCCGCCATAAACCGGAAGTCCCTCCACTGGTTTTGGTTGTTAATGTTCCATCTTATAGCATGCCATCTAGAATGTAGTGAAGAAACAATCTATGCTACTAGCACTTTAAACTGATTAAATGTGAATTTGTTATTGTTAGTGAATGGCTATTTTAAATTGTTTTAAATGTTTTATATGGATTTGGCACATGGTGCCATTACTGTGAGCCAACAACAACAATAATACAGTCCACAGTAAACAATGGCCAAAAAAACAGCAAATAACAACTGTGTACTGCACAAACTCACACCAAAGTTAACAAAAAGAGACTTCAACACAAAGTCTCTTTTTGTTAACTTTGGTGCGGGTTTGTGCAGTACACAGTTGTTATTTGCTGGGTTTTTTGGCCATTACTGTGAGCCACCCTGAGCCCGTTCGGAGGGCGGGATACAAATATAATAAATAAATAAATAAATAAATAAATAAATGTGATCAGACTCACCCTTTTGGCACTCTTCAAAGTGCTTTTACCCTGCCCTTGAGCGATCAGACCAGCAGCCAGGGAGTGAGGCCGTTGGCCATTTTTGTTTGTTCATTTGTCCTTTGAGCATGCCCACAAGCACTGATGAGTCTGCTGGGATATGTAGTTCATGGGGCCACCATTTTTTTAAAGTTTGTCCTCTGAGCATGTGCACAAGCACTGATGAGCCTGTTTGGATATGTAGTTCACTGCCATCCTCCCTCTCTAAACTTTTCAAGTAACCCCTTCCCCAAAGTACAGAAAAAAGCTGAAGTACAGAGGCGTCTTTCTTTGAAAGTTTTTATAAAGACAACAAAGTTTTGAGCAGCCCCTGTGAGAGAGGGAGAAAGAAAGAGAAGTGTGAATATGCAGTTATGTGCACATTGCTAACTAATAAAAAAAATGGCAGCCGGAAAACATGAGACCAGTCAGACCTGCCTGATGGCTTGGGTGCACAACAGAGTGATCAGACAACAGGAAATCTGTTTCCGAACCAGCTCAGACCAACAGGACTGGACTTTCACAGGTATCAAAGAAACAGGCAGTAAGGGGGGGGGGACAGGACTCAAGATGACTGGGGTACAACAGACAGATTTTGCTGTCTGATCGTGTATTTTAAATCTGTAAGGGCACAACAACGGCAATGGATCAAACTGCACGTCTGATCACAGCCTTCATTTCAGTGATGAGGGGAACTCTTATTACACACCTTGCTTGCATCTCTCTCTCTCTCCCTCTCTAAGAATGGAGTACCCCATTATTAAATGACAGTGGAAGCCCTTGTGGACAGAGGAATCTCTGCATTGGAATGCCTATACTTGAAAAGGAACTGCTGGATTAGGGCAGTTTTCTTTTAATTTCAGGACCCAAACTTCAAAAATGGGAACATAGTGATAGCATTAAGGGGATTATTGGCAAAATGACTAAAATAAGGCAATATAGTACCTTCAGATTTAACCTGGAAGGACTGTGGCCCATTCTTTTAATAAATTAAGAAGCTACAATGTAGAGCTTTGTGAGTTGAATATGATGCACAAATCACATACTGAGTAGAAGGACCATTGGTCTATCACATAGTTGCCAACTAGTTGCTTTGGAGGGCCAGTGGATTTGCCCCTGAGCTGTCTCCAAGCACAAGTATTCTCCTGCCTCTGCATATGAAGCTTCCCTTTACTCACCAGATAAAAGTAATCTATGCCTGTGGCCATCACTCCATCCACTGGTACTCTGTGCTACTCTGGCTGTCTCTCCAGTTGTTTATATTGCTTCCTAAATCACTTTACACTAAGACATCTGTATATCTTCTCTAACAGTAGGCCTACATGCTAGATATTAATACAGAAGAAAGTTCTTTGTTTTAGAAAAGGTTGACTGTTTGACTTGCATTGACCAGACTGCTTTATTACCTTTGAAAAGAAACCCAACAAATGTATTTCAAATGCAGTAGTGTTATTTCATACTGAAATAACCAAAAGTAAGCCTTTAAATATTACTGAAAATGCTACCCAATTTGAAATTACTCCCAGTGTTGTCATAAAGAATATGGTGTTAAAGAATGCCATTTTTCAGATACAGGGCCCATTTCAATAGAACTTTCTGTTCTACTAGAAAGAAACTGGTAGAAGGAGGAGAAGGAGGAGGAGAATGGATTTATATCCTGCCCTTCACTTGGAGTCTCAGAGTGGCTTACAATCTCCTTATGTGTTTGGCATAAACTGGCCTAGAGAAAAATCACTAGATGTCTGTGGTGAGCCACTGCTAGTGATGCAGAAAAGAGGAACCCTAACCCTAACCCCGTCCTTCACTCGGAGTCTCAGAGCAGTTTACAAACTCCTTTCCCTTCCCCTCCCCACACGAGACACCCTGTGAGGTAGGTGGGGCTGAGAGAGCTCTTTCAAGAACTGCTCTTGAGAGAATAGCTCTGAAAGAACTTGTGACTGACCCAAGGTCACACCAGCAGCTGCATGTGGAGGAGTGTGGAATCAAACCCGGTTCTCCCAGATTAGAGTCTGCACTCCTAACCACTCTCCCAAACTGAGGCCCCAGTCACACGGGAGGTTTTGCCCCACAAAAGGGACAGATCGGGGGTGCATCAAACGGGCACAATCACATCGCAACATCTGGGAAGCGGAGCGCACCCGTCCCCGTTCCATCCTTTCCGGGGGGAAATGGGCATTTAAAAAAACCTAGAAAAGAGTACTACCTAACTGAAGCTCTGCAGCAAGGGCGGCTGTGGGATCACCGGCGTGCCCGTCTTCCACAGCATTCGAGGCTCCCGGCCAAACTGCACATGCGCGCACATGCGCAGCCGGCTGCCTCACTCTCTGTCCTGTGGCTTCCCCCCCGGCATCTGATTGTGCCGGGGAGCAACTGCGCGGCAGCTCAGGGGATCTGTCTGATCGCGCCACCGTGCGTCTATTTTGCTGCGGCTCAGAAAAGCCGTGCTTTGGCTGTGCTTTCCCCCCCTGTGTGACCAGGGCCTGAAAATCTTATTTTATCTTTGTACTAGAGATGGGCATTCTGAGGCTGTGATCACATGCACTTTAGATCCGACATAGGTCCAAATGCCTGATGGATCTAAGGGGAGTTATCAGACAGTAACATCTTGGAAGCATCCTGCAGTCGTCGGCAACCCGTGCTGCTCTGCCGCAGAAGCGGAGTTAAAAGACACTGGGGAAAGTCTGGTGTTAACCTGATACAACAGGCCATGGATGGACTTTCCCCTGTCTGATCACTCAAGCATGCTCTCATGCTGTTGGGATGGTCTGATCATTCCATCCTGGCTTGGTGCCATCCCCCCCCCTTGCAGTATGTGCATCATTGCATACGCTGTAGGGGACCCTCAGTGCAGAGGTACGATTCCTCATTTATGTGTAATGAAAACAAATGGCAAAAAATGGGGGACTCACCCACAGTTGTGTCTAATCACACAGTGACGGGCTGAGCCCGCAGCTACAAAGGGCTGTGTGATCTCGCAACTGCGTGTCAACTTCCTCCAGAGCAAATAGCCTGGCTTCCCCTCCACTACAATTGGTGCATGTGACCACAGCCTGAGATATGTCACAAGCCACCAACCCATCAAGTTAGAGTTAATGACTTTCACCCATGCCATTGTTTGTCTACATGGCTACCTGCAAGCATCAGTGACATATACAAAATCAAACATTGATTCAGGTGGGTAGCCTTGTTGGTTTTATTTATATTTATTTATTTATTATTGAGATTTATATCCCGCCCCATCCAATATTCAGCTCGGGGCGGTTTACAAGATTAAAATAGAAATACAAACAACAACAATTTAAAACAGTATATCCAATATAAAATATGGTGCTGAAATAATTTACATAAAATCCAAGATGGACGACATCCCACACTGGCAGGCCAAGTTCTTCACAGTAGGAGCACCAGGGAGAGTGTTCCCCCAGTCCTGTTGAGCAACATCCACCC
>NW_015174870.1:496519-503376 GCF_001447785.1 Gekko japonicus | reverse complement strand
CGCCGAAGGTTGGGAGAGGGTGTCCCAACTCCCGGCCGATCCGACCCAGACCCAGGACCTCCGTCTTTGCCGGGTTTAGTTTTAACCGACTCAGTCTGAGCCATCCAGCCACAGCTTGCAATGCCTGCGAAAGGTCATCAGAACTAGAGTCTGACTGGCCGTCCAACATCAGATAGAGCTGGGTGTCATCAGCATATTGATGACACCCAAGCCCACACCTCCGGGCAATCTGGGCGAGGGGGCGCATGTAGATGTTAAACAACATCGGGGACAGCACCGCCCCCTGAGGGACCCCACATTCAAGGGAGCACCTCCGGGACCGCTGCCGCCCTATAGCCACCCTCTGTCCCCAACCTTGGAGAAAAGAGACAAGCCATTGAAGGGCAAGCCCCTGAATCCCCACGTCGGCAAGGCGGCGGGCCAGCAACTGGTGGTCAACCATGTCGAACGCTGCTGACAGGTCCAACAACACCAGTGCCGCCACGCCGCCTACGGAGATGCCTACGGAGGTCGTCAGTCAGCGCGACCAGTACCGTCTCCGTCCCGTGACCTGGGCGAAAGCCGGACTGGAAGGGATCGAGGATGGAAGCTTCATCCAGGTAGCCCTGTAGCTGTGATGCCACCGCCCTCTCGATAAGTTTGCCTAGAAAAGGCAAATTGGACACCGGCCAATAGTTGGCCAATTCGGCCGGGTCCAAAGATGGTTTTTTTAAGAGAGGGCGGACCATCGCTTCCTTGAGTGCTCCCGGGAACCGTCCCTCAGTGAGGGACTTGTTCCAATCTCCCGTAGTGCACCTCGCAACCCCTCGTGGCCTGCTTTGACCAGCCACGAGGGGCACGGATCAAGGTCGCATGTGGTTTGAAGGTGCAGAACAAAGTTTGAGTCCAGTAGCACCTTTAAGACCAAAAATTTCACGGTATAAGCTTTTTTATGCATGCACACTTCTTCAGAAACATTGAAATTGAAGTTACCAGTCCATTCAAATAGGTAGAGGGTGAACAGGAAATTAGCATACAAGGACTTCCAGTTTCAGCGTGTTGATGGTGGGCGTGCTCCTCCTAAGCTCCAGAGAGAGCGACCCATGACCCGGTGGCAGGGAGGGAGTCTGGCTTGCTCTGGACTCTCCCCAAAGCCCTTGTAGAGGGCTCTCAGCCTGGGGCACTGGGGGTGCCTCTCCCAAGGCCAAGGCCAAAGGATCAAGGCTCCCCCCTGCCCCTATAGGTCCCGCTGCAGTGGTACCATTCTGGGCATGAGACAAGCATACCGGACCAGCGAGCAACAGACTGGGCAAAAATAAAAATACTTTCTCTTACCTGATGAAGTGGATCGTAAGATGCTAGCACGGGTGCCCCCAAGAAAAAGCGGAGGGGGAGAGGCTACCCATCCCTTGAAAACAACAAAGAAGATTTAAAAGCATTATAAAGGGGGCAGAAAGTGGTGGCGTTTGAGCGGATTGTTGGTTTCAACTGGCACAATGCCAGACTGTTAAAGGCATTAGAGCTAATGAACTTTTAAAGACTTAAGTGAACTTTTTCCAAAATATAAACAATGTCTTATTGGACTGAAAAGATGGCAGCGAAAGTGAAGATTTAACAAGGAACTGCCAGTTCAGCACATCCGGTTTCAAAACGGGAAGTGAACTTTGACTTTCCAGGCATGCTGGATACTGCATTGTGACTTCTGGTGGCACAGATGACTAACATCAATAAGACCTTGGAGTCTTTACAAAAACAGCTAAAAGAGTGTAATAAAAGAACAGAAGAAGTGGCAAACAAGACAAAAGCAATTGATCAAAGGCTGGAAGCTGTGGAAAAAGAAAAATCTTCAGACAAAACTCAACTTTTGCAGCTACAAATGGAAAAATCTTCATATGTACTGAGATTTCAGGGTGTTCCAGAAAACAAACCTGAGAATCTAAAAGAAATTCTTAGCGAAGTGCTTGCACCAGTGGCAGGTATCAAGGCGGAAGTACTACAAAGCGAAATGGATATGGCCTATTGGACATATTCAGAATTTATTAAGAAAAAAAATCTGCCTGGTGAAATATATGTCAGATTCTCTAAGAGATCCATAAGAGTACAATACTGAAAGCAACATCCAGGACTACACTGAAAATCAAAGAAGAAAATATCAGAATCCTAAAAGACATTCCATTTGAGATAAGGAAGAAGAGGAAATTATACAAGAACCTAACCACTTATCTACAGGATAAGTCCACCACCTACAGATGGATATTACCTGAAGGTTTGATGTTCAACTATAAAGGCAAAAAAGAAAAGATCGACTCTCTTATTAAAGCAAAGCAGTTTTTGGAAAGACAGCAAGACTCAGAAAAAGATAAAGAGAACACAGAGGAAGAAGAAGAAGGAGAAGTGGATAGCTCATAGGGCTTGAGAAGTCATGAAACATCCATAGATGGCAGCTCAGAAGCTGAATCCGAATCAGGAGAGCCAGCACCCAAACCACCTCAGGACTATTAAAGCAAGAAGAAAGGAAAGAAAGGCAAAAAATAGCTTAAATCTAAGAAGAAATGTTTATATTACATTACGAATTCTTGTATTGTTAATAGCTTTAAGTTTATGCATATTGAAATATCAAAATGAGATTTTTATTCTTAACGTGAAGAGAAAAACTTTGACTTAAGATAATAATAATTATGATATATGGTTGTTGTGTAGCTGTAATTTTAGTTAGTGTGCTAAATACACAGATAGCCGCTCATGCATATGTAGAGAATATATATATAGGAAATTAGCATACAGCATAATAAAGGTGTTTAACAGATGCAAGGACCAAACTGGAACAACAAGTTTAGTTTATATGGTTACCATTTGTTTGGGTTTAATTCCAGGGGGAAACATAGTGAAGGAAATAAATATATCAAAATCTGATATTTTAACTGTGGAATGCTGAGAGTATTTAACTGAGACCCTGGTATTACATTCCATCTGTCTCCTCTCAACTGTGGAGGCAAAAGTACAGCATCCTTCTCTTTGAGGTGGTGCAATTGGCTGTGCAGTGTATCTACTCTGTCCCCAGACCAGAGAAATACACTTTAGTCTACCATTCTAAACCGCATTACATTCTACTGTTCATTACACTACAATCTACTATTTCAAATAAGAAATAAAATAAAATAAAGTGGATGTATAGCCCTACTAGGGAACTGGTGAGAATACAGATGTAAGGACTGAATGACATTAGCATATGTAGTGAGATAAGAAACCAAAATCCCTGTTAAGTCCTCGGGGTTCCATTGTTCTGAGTGTTATAATAACTTGTAATTCAGCAATTTCCCTTTCTAGTCTGTTCCTGAAGTTCCTTTGCAGTAAATCAGCTACTTTGAGGTTACCCATTGAATGTCCTGGAAGGTTTGTGATTCTTGATGTCAGATCCATTTATCCTTTGGCTTAGAGTTTGACCAGTTTGCCTTATGTAGAGAACCAAAGGGCATTGTTGGCATTTAATGGCATATACAATGTATGCATATGTATAATGCATATACAAATCAAACATCATTCAGACCTCCTTATTGTAATGTCTGAAGCCCCTCTTTGATGTGAAGGATGATGGGTATGTAATGTTCTGTACAATGTCTGTCATAATCATGGTGATATTAAAAGTCAATAAGAACAGTAGTGATCACAGTGGGTCATTTCATCTAAACCAGCTGAATGAAGAACTGAAAAACAGAACATGGTAATCTTACATATTTAGAATATTTCACAAGGGAAGAGCCTCTTAATATTCAACATCTGATTATCCAAGCTTCCCTGTGGGACTAGCAGAACCAACAAGCCAGTGTTATCTCATGCATATTCCAATAAAAAACAAACACAGTGGGCAAAATTCCGTTCTTGGCTGCAGCCATGTAACACCACTGAGGCATATGTGGTTTGGTGAGTGGAACTGAGGACAGAAGTTGATCTTTATTTTGAGATGGGGGATAAAAACAAACATGACTTAGAAAATGCAGCATGTTTATTCTTCCAAGCTGACAGGGGGGGAAGAGAGAGGATCTTTTGTCAGGAGGTGCCTAATTCCACAGAATTAGTTTTTGGTCGAGGCGGACAGAGTGAGCTGTCTCGCGTGATGTCAGCGCATGCTGTGTGGCAAATGATTAAATACACAGATAGCTGCTCAAGCAAGATAGTTTGAATTCACTGAGAGGCCAAAGATACCACAAATAATTTCTAGCCACTGGAAGAAAATCACTCACTGCACTGTGGCCACACAGAAGGCTGTATGCATCAGCCGTGCTTCTCTGTGGAAGCTGCTGTGTGCTCAGATTCCAAAGTGTAACATCAATGCTTTCTTTCCAGCTCTGTCTAATGAAGAAGGCTACGAACTCCATCTTTTAGATTCTGACCTGATAATTCCAATCCACATCTTTCTGATATCAGGATTGGACACATGCATTGTGCTGCAGCAGTATGCTGGAACCATGCCTCAGCTGTTGCAGGGTTTTGTTTGTTTGTTTGTTCTTAGCATCTTACCTCTTTTCCCTTGATATGCTCATCCAGTGATTTATAAATATGCTAAATGTCAGATCCTGATGGATTTGCTGAGTTGGACAAAAGAGAAGGGGAGAAAATAGATGCAAGCATGGAACCATGCAAATCAAACAGCAAAAAAGTGTATGAGAGATGTCTGTTGTAAACTTTTGGACGTGCAGTGCACAAGATAGATCCAGTGTTTGGTCAAGCACAGGTGCATCAAAACAAAGCTAATAGGTTTAATTTTAGGATTGTCACATTGCTGACTATTGCACTGAAACACAGAGATATTTGTTTGACATGGCCTGAATAATAATTCTCAGTCCTTGTATGACACAGCTGTGATATTTCTGCATGCTAGCCAAAAAATGCCAAAAGTAGTGACAAATTACATGGTAGATGATTAGAAAATTACCATTCCACTGCCAAATACCAAAGATATGTCAAACAACATCAGATCATCTTTCATGACAGCCATCTTGTCTGGATGAAGACCTGTGTATGTTTTTTAGTACAAGGTTCAATTTTTAATGCAGGTGGTTTTTTTTTTAAAGTCTAATATTATGCAATTGTACAAGGCATAGTTAATGCACTAGAATGGAATGCTAAAGCATTTAATTCTACAAATGTTTTGTGTGGTCTTGAGAAAATAGTATGGAAATAGTCAGGGGTCATTTCGTAGAAAAAGAGCTAGGGGAACTCATTAGCATAACTCATTAGCATATGCCACACTCCCTGACATCACCGGAAGTGTGTCATAAGGCCACACACCCCGCCCCCAACGGTCCCGGCCGCCACCACCGGCCTTGCAGCTCCACTGCCGAGCCCCATGAGGGGCCCGGCGGTGGACCTGCAAGGCCGGCGGGAGTGCAAGGAAGCCCCGCGAAGGCCCTCCCTGGCCCCAGGCAGGCAGGGGTGGGGAGAGGCAGGGAGGAAGCAACACCCCCTCTCTTCTCCTGCCTCCTCCTGGCTGAATGAGGGCCGGAAGCGGGGCGGCTGGAAGCAGGGGGCGGGGCTTCGTCATGTTCCCCGCCCCCGGTACCTCACCCGGGGGAACTGCGTTCCCCCGCGTTCCCCCCCGAAATGACCTCTGGAAATAGTACATTAAAATAATTGTTTCAGTAACCCTTACAAAACCTCTGTAAGGTAGGTCAGTATTGTTGTAAGTAAGTGACTGACAAAGGGTTAATTGCTTGAGGTCATCAAGTAAACTCATAGCAGAGAGAAGATACAAATTAGTTCACAGATCATGTTTGTAGACATCATGCTATATCAGCTAATAGAGTCTTTGTCTTGAATCTGAGACTGAATGTACTCAGATAAGTAACTTGTTGAGTTGGCCACTTAAAATGACACTGTGTTGAGGCTTTTGGTGAGCTGAGAGCCAGTTTGGTGTCGTGGTTAAGTGCATGGACTCTAATCTGGGAGAACTGGATTTGATTCCCCACTCTTCCACTTGTAGCTGCTGGATGACCTTGGGCAAGCCATAGTTCTGTCAGAGCTGTCCTTGAAAGGGCAGTTCTTGAAAGAGCTCTCTCAGCTCCACCTACCTCACAGGGTGTCTGTTGTGGGGAGGGGAAGGGAAAGGAATTTGTAAGCTGCTCTGAGACTCTGAGTGAAGGGCAGGATATAAATCCAATCTCTTCCTCTTCCTCTTCCTCTTCTCTGCATCACTAGCAGTGGCTCACCACAGACATCTAGTGGTTTTTCTCCAGGCCAGTTTATGCCAAACACATAAGTTTTATGATGGTATGAAAAAAGGCCAGATTCTTATTCTTGAGCCACTACATATGAGAAGTAGCTTCTATTTCTGGGAGCAATCTCTACATTGGGGGTCTCCAGCACAGTGCAGATGGGCACCATGGCACCCACCAAAAGCTGGTTTCAAAGGGGCTTCTTCTCCTGTGTGCGAATCACACTTGGGAGTCTTTATGCTACATGCTATTTTCCTATGAGTGTTTTGTCCCATAAAAGATAAGCATTTTTCAGTGCTGTTTGTGCATCAGTGCACCAGCATGATACATTATATGCATATGTGTAAATGAATTACATTGTAAGTAAACACTGTACATGAGAGACTAGCCAAAAGAAACACATCATCAGTAACAGCAATGAAAATAGCTAGACCAAAACTGTTTATAATAACATATGGAAACAAAAAAGAAATAAAAGGGGTATACATTATATTAACCCAAGACAAATTCATAGAGCAGAAGTACTGATTTGCATCCAGTCTCATGATTTGGATCCATCCCAGTTCTTGAACTTCCCAAATTCTATCAAGACATGATTGTATTGTATGGTTGTATTGTATCAGTGAGCTACAACTGATGAAAGGTGATTGTGTGCAGAGAAAGTCT
>NW_015174870.1:494322-496465 GCF_001447785.1 Gekko japonicus | reverse complement strand
TGGACATTCAGTGACCCTGATTTCTTTGCCTCATTTCACCTGATAAATGAGCTCTGAGCAGTGAGAACTGGGATGTCTCTCATGACTTCAGAAATCACTTCAGTGAATGGGATAATTGAGTGTATAGAGGGGATTTGTTTGGAGACCTTTCACATGGTTGCAGCAACTGTGGAAGGATATGGTTGCAACCACTTCCTTGGTCTGTTTATCTTCAGAAGGAGAGCAACTCTAGCATTCCATAATTCATATCATAATTGCACTGGGAACGAAAGGAAAAAACGTTTAAAAATACAAAGTAAAGTAACTTTTAAAGTGAGGCTAGATCTTAATCTTAACCCAGAAAAAAATCATTCAGAGGTTTTGAGTTAGTCCTCATTTGGGGCCTAGTCTAACCCAAAGAGCATCTTACCCTTGTATGACCATTTTGTGGTAGAAAGCTTTATGCCTAATTCTTGTCCACTGTCAAATATAGGTGCATAGGACTCCATTGTGTGGTCAGGAGCAAGAATAAAGGAGGTCTATCTTACCTTCCTGCCATCAAGTTCAGCAACCCCATCTGTGGTGCCAGTGAATGCCCACATAGTCACATAATTTGCCTTAGTTGGATCTATCATGATTAAATTGGATGTAGCATGTCAGCTTCCCATAGAGCCTATGTATCTATGCAGATGACATGCAGCTCTATCTTGTACTTCTGCCTGATCCCAGGGAAGCCACAGAAAACCTGAACTGGTGCCTGGAGACAGTGTTGGAGTAGACTTAGGTTGATAAACTGAAGCTCAGTCCCAATAAGACAGAAATACTACTGGTCAGCATAAGGTCTGACCCAGGTTTTAAAGGGTCACCCATTCTGGATTGGGTTGCACTACCCTTGAAGGAACAGGTCTGCAGTCAGGGCATGCTCTTGGACAGGCCTGCTGCTGGATAAGCAGGTGGCAGCTGTGGCCAGGAGTGTCTTTTACCAGCTTTGTCTGGTAAGGCAGCTGCTGGGCAGAAAACATCTGGTCACTGCTGTGAATGCCCTGGTTCCATTTAGATTAGATTACTGCAATTCATTTTAAGTGAGGCTGCCCTTGAGAGTGTTCAGAAACTTTATTTGGACAGAAATGTGCAGCCAGGATGCTGACTGGAATGGGTTGCAGAGACCATATCACTCCAGTCCTGGCCTATCTATACTGGCTACCAGTTTGTTTCTGGGTACAATTCAAGGTGCTCGTATTGACTTTTAAAGCCCTATATGGTTTGGGTCCAACATACCTGAAGGACCTCTTACTACCTCATGAACCTACCCAACCACTATAGTAATCTTTGGAGTTCTTGTTTTGGGTGCCCTTGCCATCTGAGATTAGGTCTAGACAGGAGAGGGCTGTCTAGGGTTGTCAACTCCAGGTGGGGCCTGGAGATCTCCCGGAATTACAGCTGATCTCCAGACTTCATATATAGCTTATTTATTTATTTAAAGCATTTATTTCACTTCTCCTGAAGAAAATGGATTCTTTGGAAGGTGAACTGTATGGCATTACACCTTACTGACATCCCTCTCTTCCTCAAACCCCATGGTCCCAGGCTCCACCCTCAAATATCCAGGTATTTCCAAATCCAGAGTTGGCAACCCTATCTCAGTCATGTCACCAAAACTCTGGAAATCTCTTCCCAGGGAGACTCATCTGCCTTTTTCTGTTGCCATCTTCTGCCATTGGGTGAGGACTTTTTTTGTTTCATTTGGTGCTCCCTCAGTGATGATACTGAGGGGTCGTTTGGGGGCAGAGTGCACCGGAGCACTGCTCCGGCAGCCCAGGAACGGGCACAAATGGCGGTGGTGGCAAGCCCTGCCCTCAGCTCCCCACCCCCACCCCCAAACTCCTTCTCTCTAGAGTCATGCCGCAACAGCGGCGCAATCTCGCCACTGTATTCTAAGGCCCCATAGAATACAATGGAAAGATCGCACCACCACTGCGGCGCGACTCCAGAGAGAAGGGGTTTAAAGTTTAAACTTTAAACCCCTTCTCTCTTTGCTTCCCCCCCAGCCCAACTTGGCAGGCCGGCTGGGGAAGCAAAAAGGGGGGGCATCTTCAAAAGCCTCCCTTTCACCAGCCGGCCTGCCAAGGTGGGCTGGGGGGGGGGAAGCGAAGAGAGGAGGGGG
>NW_015174870.1:479322-494013 GCF_001447785.1 Gekko japonicus | reverse complement strand
TCTTCAAAAGCCTCCCTTTCACCAGCCGGCCTGCCAAGGTGGGCTGGGGGGGGGGAAGCGAAGAGAGAAGGGGTTTAAAGTTTAAACCCCTTCTCTCTGGAGTCACGCCGCCGCTGTGGTGCGATCTCTCCATTCTATTCTATGACCCCATAGAATAGAATGGAGAGATCGCGCTGCTGCTGTGGCACAACTCCAGAGAGAAGGGGTTTAAACTTTAAACCCCTTCTCTCTTCACTTCCCCCCGCAGGCCAGCTGGGGAAGGGACGGAGAGGCTTTTGAAGATGCCTCCCCCCCCTTTTTGCTTCCCCTTCTGACATCACTTCTGGTAATGTCAGGGACATTGTGACCTGATGTCAGGGACTTCTAGTAATGTCAGGGACTTGTGACCTGATGCTAATATTCTTCTTCGTATATATCAAAGATATATATTTGTTGCTAGATGATGTAAACAGTATCGTGCATTCAGGTAAGACCACAACACATCTCTCTAACTCTGCTCTCTCTCCACCCACCCCTCAAATTAAGAGACAGCATTACAGATTCCCATAACAACACTGGGACCCTATAGAACTGGATTTGTGTCAGTGTAATTTGGTTATATGTACGGGATGGAATTAATCACCAGAAAAGAATTCTGGACTTGAATTGTTGTACCAACAATGAATGTAATTGTAGAATAATTTATGATCAGAAATGGATTTTTGAGAATATTACAACTCTAGGCCTATTTTGGCTCTCAATTAAAATAGCACAAAAATTTGGAGGAACTCCAGGGCTGTTAAGTGTAACTCCACACTTATTGTGCTGGGAAGAAGACGGATGCCTCATCTCTCTGTATTATAACTGCCAGCACCAGGAAACACTAGAGGATTTAGTTGCTTTCACAAAACCTGCAACTTCATTTTGTTTTGTGAGACTAGAAAGCCTGAAATCTTGAATGGCAGCTGACAAGATCATTTAGGAGTCGTTTGCATTTTAAAAATGGTGGAACAAATCCTCAAAACTAAACTTCCTACAGTTCTGGACAATCTCAGGGCTTATCTATACATTATAAAGTCCTTGAGTTCATTGGGGAACAACATGAGGGCTTTTCATCAGACATGCAATGGGAGTTTCAGTTTTCTGCCTCCCACACACAAACCAGCTTTTTTCTGCTTGTGACCAAAGCCAGTGGAGAGAAGCAGTTTTAGCATTTTCCCTTTTATGGAACCCGTTTATGGAAGAAAGTATAGTTTGTTTCCCATTACATTTGCACAACATGAGGTAGGTTCAGGGTTGCCAAACTCCAGGTGGCACCTAGAGATCTCCCGCTTTCGGTTGCTTTGGAGGGTGGACTCTATGACGTTATATCCTCCCCTCCCCAAATTCTGCCCTCCCCAATCTCCAGGGATTTCCCAATTCAAAGCTGGCAACCCTAGGAAGGTTAGGCTGAGACACAGCAGACTGAATCCTGTCATCTGTACACAGAAGATACACAGAGTTGTCCAGTGCTCCGTCTCCTGCAACTCTCTCCGCACCCCAGAAAGATGGTTCCTGGGATCATGGGAGCCCATTTAATCTCCTTGCCTTTCCTCAATCCAGCCTCTGAATCATGTGGTTATTTCTCTTCCACAACTTCAGGAGTGATTTTCAGGAGTTGGAAGATAGAGGGGGAAGCTGGAAAATCAGCATTCCTTGTGTCCTTGATGGAATACGGGCCAATGACTAGGTCAACCCAGCTGGGGAGAGATTTGAACTCAGATCTCCCAAGTTCCATTACCAGGTGTCATTACCATATTTTATTTAACAATACGATTCTTGTTCCTGCTTATCTGAAAGCCCCCCGAAAGCTTCCTTTGTTGTTCCATGGTATAATAAGAATTAAGTGACCTTCTTTTACATGAATTTAATTAATGTATTTAAAATATGCATATGCTTCCCTTTCTCTAACAACAATGGTAACAACGGTGTAAAAGCAAACAAACCATTAAAAACAGCAGATATGGAAACATTAAAACGAGTTTTAAAACAGCTCATCATGCCTCCCAACCACAGACATGCCACCTTTGCCCAGGCTCAGGCTGCCCCCACAGCTTTCCAGAAGAGCTCTCCTTTGCAGCCTGGCTGGAAAGCCGGAGGGTAGGAGTCCCTGAACCTAGTGCTCTTTTTGTAGCAGGAGCTCCTTTGCATATTAGGCGACACACCCCTAATGTAGCCAATCCCCCGAGAGCTTACAGTAGCCCCTGTAAGAAGAGCTCTGTAAGCTCTCGGAGGATTGGCTACATTGGGGGTGTGTCACCTAATATGCAAAGGAGCTGTTCCAGAGGCACGGGGCAGCTACTGAAAAGGCCTGAGCTTGGACTATTGCTGAACATGCCCTGGCCAAGAGGGGCGTTCACAGTAGACCACCCTGGGAAGAATGAAGCTGCCACATGGAAACATGCAGGGAGAGAGGGTCCTTCAAGTAACGATCTGTTCAAACAAAGCCTGTAAGATAGAATATAACAGGACAGAAATCTTAAAAACCCCAACGTGTAGACAAAATTTTTATAGGAAGGAATTGTAATACATTTTAAAAGTTCCCATTTTTGTAATGAGACATCAAAGGGAATTTTAAAGGAAAAGAGAAACCTTCTTACAGATGTGACTAGAAGGCCCCTATTTGCAGACTTGTGGTACTGGAGCTGATTGCTCCACTCTGATTTGTTTCAGTAGGGCTTGAAATGGAGAGGTTCCTGGTGGATCGTGCCAGCAATGTTTTATTACTTTGCTGGGGGAAGTAAGAAACCGGTGGCACTGCACTCTCATTTGAATAATGCTCCAAATCAATTCCATATGTTGACCCTATGACCAGACCTTGCAGGCGAGTTAGAAAAAACAGTGGAGTTTCTAGTATGATTTCCAAGTAGGAGACTTTCATTGATATAAGTCAGCATACACATCTGCACCTGCATAAATACGACATTGCTCTTTATTAAGAGCAAAGAGAAACTGCAGTTTTACCAATGCACAAAAATAATTGCACACAGAAAGAAT
This sequence comes from Gekko japonicus, assembly GCF_001447785.1. NCBI lineage: Eukaryota > Metazoa > Chordata > Lepidosauria > Squamata > Gekkonidae > Gekko > Gekko japonicus. The sequence goes on along the minus strand of NW_015174870.1, from coordinate 490,998 downwards.
GCATGATGGCATGGCCTTAATCAAGTTAAACCTACAAACACATTATTTGTTTTTTTGAAAATTACCACTGTGAATATATTTATAGAACCTGATTCTGTGTATGTTTTGAGGTAGTAATAACATATTTCATTTCATTTGGGAGCATTATTGTATAACTAAGTATGGTCCCCTGTTCACTGACAGGTTTTCATTCCCATGTATCAAATTGATCATTTTATCTCCTTACCAGGTGAGTTTATCTCCTCACCAGGCAAAGGACTGTTTGTGATGGAGAGAACAGGTAGGCATATAAGACATTTGGGCACCAAGTACTTCACCTGGTGCTCCAGGCACATGTGGTCTTGATTCATGAAATCCTCCCCATCCCCATTGCTTCAGTGGGACTCATTTTGTACACAGTTAATATGATATATTGTATACATGACGGCAATACACTATTAAAGAGATCGGTTCTTTCATTATTGTTAAATATGACTCAGAATCCAAATCTTCCAACAGCCTTAATGCTGTGACTGTATTCATGAAATCCTCCCCATCCCCATTGCTTCAGTGGGACTCATTTTGTACACAGTTAATATGATATATTGTATACATGACGGCAATACACTATTAAAGAGATCGGTTCTTTCATTATTGTTAAATATGACTCAGAATCCAAATCTTCCAACAGCCTTAATGCTGTGACTGTATGAAAACTATTAGGTAGACTAAATAACAAATAGTTATTACAAAATTTATGATTTCTATTTTCTGCTTTTCTTTCTCACCACTTTTCAGCCAGTAAAAATTGAGATATATATTAGCCTGGACAGCACACAATAAAGTAGACTGTTCTTTCCAATATTATTAGTGATTTTTTTGGAACCAAATGAAGGCATCTATAGGTCATAAATATGCCAAATATGCTAATCATGTTATAAGGGATGCATTTTAAGTTTTTAAAGCAGTACAATAAGTTTAGGTTTGATAAGAAAGTAAGTATAGCATAAAGTTCAAGTTCCCATCCAATTTCCATCCCCCCCCCCCATTGCTTCAAAAAGACTGGAATATTACATTGGTAGGTGAAAAAAGAGCACAATGATGCAAGTGGAGGATAAGCATAAAGCAAGTGTACTAATGTGCTCACAACTAGGGCGATGTTAGAGTACATGAACCATAAAAGGGAAAACAAAGGATCCAGGAGATATTCAAGACACATAACAATAAAAAGCATATAAATAACATTATCAGATCAGATATGGAATGATAGGATCCTAATGCCTTGTGGAAATAATGTTGGATGCTGCTTAGTCCAACAGTATTGTACGAACTGTACAGAACATGCAAGTAATACTGTCTCAGAGAAAAGAACTTAACAATAAGTACAACAAACTGGAGGAAAATACTGATAGCTTATCATGGAATGCATAAAGCTATTTAGTAAGCTAGGTATGGGCTTTCTCCTGTCAAGTGGTGAAATTTTTAAAATCACATTGGATTAAAAATCGGGGGAAACAAGGAACTGATAAATGTGTTTCTCACCACTTTAAATAAAAGCTAGTACCAGTATACAAAGGTAAATCAGGACTTCATAGATTGGTACATTCACTCAAAACTAGGGGCCAAACTAAACATGATAGCATCCTCATGACTGCCAGAAGGATGCTGCCCACATTTTACAGACATTTCAATATGTCACAAGGACCTAATCCTGGTAGGGTCAGCAGCATGGCGCTCTTGTCCCCCCCCCCCCACACACACACTGCATTTTTTCAAGAGTCCAAAGAGCTGAAGCGGGGAAGGGGGGGGAGAACAAGTGCACCTTGCTGCAGGCACAAGCAGGTTGGGCCCTCGCAGCATTTAAAAGGTTCGTGTGTGGGGGGGTAATGGTAGTGGTACCCTTGTGGAGGCCTCTAGAGTATCATCGTGTTTCGTTTGGCTATGGGAAACTGAGATGTACAGTTATGCCCTTTTTCATTTTGTTTTGTTTTTGCGTGTCTCTGTTGAAAGCCTTTTCATTTTCCCATTGTTGCTGGGGGTATTCCTGATTAGTTTCTTTCTTTTCTTTTTTTTACAGCATCTTATAAGATTTTAAACACAATTTCCCTCACGTAAATCAAACAGAAAAAAAATGTAATGAGGAAATATAAATTGGTGCAAACATTCATAGGTTTAATTACCACAAGAGAAAACAAAATGAAACAGAGATTTGCAAGTCAAAACAACTGGGCGGTAAAATTTGATCACATTCCCACCCTACCTTTCCCAAATCCTAGTCTTTTTGCTTGTGCATACAGAGTTGCTTATGAATGGCCACCAGAGAGGGGGCATTTTTAGACATGGCTCCTTGCCTCCCCACTTGAGACTTGACTCCTATTATACTATCCTTTAGATGCCAGAGCACAATATTTCTTTTCTTTTTTTACCCAGGTTTTTATTTATTTATTTTATTTATTTATTTATTTGATTTTTATCCTGCCCTCCCGCCGAAGCGGCTCAGGGCGGCTTACAACATTAAAACCAATAAAACAATGCCTCTAATCTTCACCGCTCTCCGGAATTGGCAGAGATCCCGGAGAGCGCGGATCTCATGAGGGAGCTGGTTCCATAATGTTGGTGCAGCCAAGGAGAATGCCCTAGTTCTAGTAGTTGTTAGTTTGGCATCCCTAGGGCCAGGGGGGACTAGCCGGTCCTGCGACCCAGATCTCAGTGCTCTCGGGGGAACGTACGGGGAAAGGCGGTCCCGCAGGTAGACAGGCCCCAGACCATAAAGGGCTTTAAAGGTCATAACCAGCACCTTGAAGCATATCCGGAACGCTATTGGCAGCCAGTGCAGCGCCCTCAGCACCGGTTGCATGTGTTCCCTCATAGGGGCACCCATCAACAACCTACTTGCGGCATTCTGCACCAGCTGCAGCTTCTGAAGTTGCCCCAAGGGCAGCCCCATGTAGAGAGCATTGCAGTAATCCAACCTCGAGGTAACCATCGCGTGGATCACTGACGCCAGATCATTGCGTTCGAGGAAGGGGACCAGCTGCCTAATCAGCCGTAGATGGTAAAAGGCTGCCTTGGCAGTGGCTGCTACCTGGGCCTCCATTGTCAAGGAAGCATCCAGGAGCACTCCCAAGCCCCGGACCCTCCGGACCCTCGGAAGTGGGACCCCTACCCCCGTACCGCTCCGATTCAGGCATAGGACCTCCGTCTTCGTCGGATTTAGTTTCAGTCGACTCTGCCTAAGCCAGTCCGCTACGTCCCGCAACGCCCGGTCCAGATTTTCCAGGTTAGAGCCAGACGGGCCGTCCAACAACAGATAGAGCTGGGTGTCATCAGCATATTGATGGCAACCCAGCCCATGCCTCCGGGCAATCTGGGCAAGGGGGCGCATATAGATGTTAAACAGCATTGGCGAGAGCACAGCTCCCTGAGGCACTCCACATTCTAGTGGGTGCCTCTGGGACGTACTCTCGCCAAGCGCCACCCTTTGTCCCCGACCTTGGAGGAAGGAGACAAGCCACTGCAAGGCGAGTCCCCGAATCCCCACGTCGGCAAGGCGGTGGGCGAGCAACTGCTGATCGACCATGTCGAACGCAGCCGACAGGTCCAACAGCAGAAGGATTTCATTTTTATAGGGTTGCCAGCTCTGGGTTGGGAAATACCTGGATATTTTGGGTGTGGAGGCTGGAAACAACAGGGTTTGGGGAAGGGAGGCACCTCATCAATGGTACAGTGCCATAGAGTCTATTTTCCACAGCTGCCATTTTCTCCAGAGGAACTGATCTCTGCAGTCTGTAGGTCAGTTGTAAATTTGGAGATCTCCAGGCCCCACCTGGAGGTTGGTAACCTTGCATCTTTAAAAAGCTGTTTTAGACTCTGCTGCTAATCTGGGAATATCTTTTTAGGTTGTTGAATGTTGCTTTATGCTTTTTGAAATTTACTGTCTTATTTTTATGGCTTATTGGTAAATCTTAAGTTGTTTTTGTTATTTTATTGTATTGCTTTTACTTTCTGAGCCATCTGTAGTCAGGTGACTGGATAGGCAGCAAAAAAATTTAAATCCATTTAAATAAAGATACATAGTGCCACTAGTGAAGGGTTAAGTGGTCAATAGCTAGAATTAACTATGTAGGCAACTTTTCATTTTGGTCTACAGAAACCCATCGCTAGCAAATTGCTGTGTGGAAATGGTGGAATTTTTAGCACCTGTGTATTTATTTACCGCTCCCTCAAGCTATACTGCTGTAAGGGTTACAACTGTGTCCAAAATATAATATATTCTTACATCTAAAATGTAGATGTTTTATTTAAAAAGATATAGGGTTGGATCCAGTTGAAAATTTCTGCAGAAAGAAGGGGAACATTTTTTCCTGAATTCTGCTCCTCCCACTGCAGACGTCTCACTCGCCCCTCTTTTTGTCACGAGGATTCCCCCATCCCTCAGGCGAGGGCATTTGGGGGCTGCAGTGTTAAAGGGGAAACATGAAATTTGCACTCCACTGACAAATTGCTGCCATCATTGGAAATATTCAGTGGACCCAATACAATGCCAATCTAGTAGTGCACAAATTATTTTGGTTAACTACCTGAATTTATTTATATCAATGATCTTATCAGTCCCTTCCAACAATGGAAAAATGTAACTGTAGATTTCTTTCTAAAACCTCTGAATCCAAATAATCTTTTACAGTATTTTCAGCATTAGCTTAATGTGAATACAACTTATGTGCATTTCTACTGACTATGGAAATCTACTGCCATGACATCTGTGGTCCAGAAAAAAAAAATACAAGATTTAATCCAATATATATTAAGGTCTTTTTTCATTTAGGAGGACTATATGGCTAACAGCATTTTCTTGTTTAAGATCAATAAAATCACATAAGCTCTGGGGTGCACACCAAGCATTGCACCCGCATGTCTTGCTTTTGAAAACAGACTGCACAAGTAACCTCCAAATTCCTCTAATGCTTTAGGATCTGGAATTCCTGCCACTCATATCCCCTTACGCCACCAAAGTCAACATCACCATTTGGTCTAATTTCAACATTTCTATTTCATACTTGGAGAAACACAGAGGAGGATTGTTTATTTCCTTACTGATGCAATAGCACCACATTGTCACCATTCCATGCTCCACAGATTCTAGATCTATTTGATACAGACAGAATACACAATCTGTTTCAGCTTTGGTACCATTGCTGTGATACTGCGGTTCATCTTAGGCTGCATCCATCTATAACACACATGCACATGTGTTGTGGAAATCCAATATTGTGCTGGAAGTGCATTGTTCAGTATTTATCTTGGCTAATCTACAAAACTGGAACTATCTGTGTTGGGGATATGAACTTCAGAAATATGTCCTGCAACACATCTTTGTTTAGGACCAGTAAGTTCACTGATGGGAGGAGATTTGAACCAGACTTTTCCTGGCCATCACAGCACATGTACTCACTAAACTCTTTTATTTACACTTGGACCTTAAAGTGGCTGGTCTAATGAGTCTTTCCAGCGCTGAAGATCATCACCACAATTCAGTGCTACGATATACAACCAGAATGTGGGAAGCATCAGTGGAGAAGACTTATACCTCTTTAGTCCAGGACATTCCACGCTGAAACAAGGAAGCCAATTGTAGACTTGTTTACAGGTTGCAGATGGGGGAAACAGCACAAGCGAAGGCATCCTGTGTGTGTCTTTATACTACAAGAGCAAGAGAAGCAGAAATAGTGCATGAGGCCTCCAAACTAACTGGATGTTATGCATCACTACCTACTCCTAACTAACCACAAGCAGGTTAGTTAGCATTGTATGCAGACATAAAATAAAAATACTACACTATTGCAATATGGGTGATGCCAGCTGTAGCTTGCTAAGTTCACACAAATGTTTACTGTCACTATACTACAAAGTTACTACTAAGTTTCTGTGTTTAAATATTCTTTAGGGAACTCTGTCTGTCTGTCGATCAGATTTGCCTCCATTGTGATCTAAGATCTGACCTAAAGCACATGCTATACAAAAACACAGGAAATGCTTCAAGTTTGAATGGAGATAATTCTGATATGCCTTGACACGAATGGCCCACGCTATCCTCATCTCGTCTGATCTCAGAAGCTGAGTAGGGTTGGCCCTGATCAGTATTTGGATGGGAGACCACCGACGAATACCAGGGTTGCTACACAGAGGTAGGCAATGGCAAACCATCTCTGTAGATCTCTTGCCTTGAAAACTCTACAGAGTTGCCATGAGTCAGCTGTGATGACGGCAAAACAAACAGACAAACAAATAAAATCTGCTATACAGAAGGAATTGGAAGCTTCTGATCTAGTTATTCATTGCCTGGGTTTTACTGTTTCAGGCAACAAGAAGCAAGAGAGGTAACGATGGGAGATAGCGATTCAGCAGTTCTGCACCTGTTGGTCACATCACAAACCAGAAATTTTAGTCCAACTTCCCACCAATTAGCTACTTTCTGCCAATTATTGCACTAATTCATGGCTTCTCTCCTGGAATGCTAAAGAGAAAACGAGAGCTCAGTGATAATGAAAGATAATGCACAAGATAATTGCTGATTCAAGATCCAAGATGTCTCTGATATTTTTATTGTATTTAAAAGTAGCTCATGAGGTGAGCCCAATTGTGTGTAAAACATGGGGGTCTATTTCTAAACATACCCAAAATGTATGGGTGCAGGAATCAGCACCTGTTTTCCTCTGCCTTATCTTGTTGTGCTCTGTAGCATTTTTTTCTCCCAGCCAGACTCCAATATCAGAAGTCAGCCTAGCTGAACAAAAAAATGCTGAAATTAACCAGACACTTTGAAATAAAGTGGTAGAGAATTTAGGTTAGCTCCTCCTGCCTGCATAATTAATTTTTGTAACAACAGCTGACCCCCTTCTTGAGAATGCTTATTTTGTTGTTGTTCAGTCTCACAGTTGAGTCTGACTCTTCACGTCCCCTTGGACCACATCACACCAGGCCCTCCTGTCTTCCGCTGTCCTCCAGAGTTTGCTTAATTTCATGTTTGTTACATCTATGACACTGTCTAACCATCTCATCCTTTGCCGTTCTCTTCTTCTTTTACCTCCAATCTTTCCCAGCATCAGGGTCTTCTCCAGTGAGTGCTCCCTTCTCATTTGGTGACCAAAGTATTTGAGCTTCAGCTTCACTATCTGGCCTTCCAGGGAACAGTCAGGGTTGATTTCTTTTAGGATTGACTGATTTGATCTCCTTGCAGTCCAAGAGACTCTCAAGTCTTCTCCAGCACCCTAATTCAAAAGAATCTATTCTATAGTGCTCGGCCTTTCTTATAGTCCAACTCTCGCAGCCATACATGACTACTGGGAATACCATTCCTTTGACCATATGGACTTTTGTTGGGTGATGTCTCTGCTTTTTATTATGCTGTCTAGGTTTGCCATCGCTTTCCTCCCAAGGAGCAGGCATCTTTTAAATTCATGGCTGCAGTCACCGTCTACAGTGATCTTGGATCCCAGGAACGTGAATTCTGTCACTGCTTCCACACCTTCCCCTTCTATTTGCCGAGGAGTGATGGGGCCAGATGCCATGATCTTAGGTTTTTTTGATGTTGAGCTTCAAGCCCACTTTTGCGCTCTCCTCTTTTACCCTGAGCAAGGGGCTCTTTAGGTCCTCTTCACTTTCTGACATTAGAGTGGTATCATCTGCATATCTGAGGTTGTTGATGTTTTCCCCAGAAATCTTAATTCCAGTTTGTAATTCATCCAGGCCAGCATTTTGCATGATGTACTCTGCATATAAATTAAATAAACAGGGTGACAATATATATCCTTGTTGCACTCCTTTTCCTATGCTAAACCAATCAGTTGTTCCATATCCGTTTCTAACTGTTGCTTCTTAACCCTTATACAGGTTTCTCAGGAGACATGTGAGGTGCTCTGGTACTCCCATCTTTTTAAGGCCTTGCCAAAGTTTGTTGTGATCCACACAATCAAAGGCTTTAGTGTAGTCAATGAAGCAGAAGTAGATGTTTTTCTGGTACTCCCTTGCTTTCTCCATAATCCAGCGAATGTTAGCAGTTTGATATCAAGTTCCTCATCATCTTTTAAGATTTTGAGTAGCTCAGCTGGGATACTATCACCTCCGCTAGCTTCGTTGTTAGCATGCTTTCTAAGGCCTATTTGACTTCGCACTCCAGGATGTCTGGCTCAAGGTCGGTAATCACACTGTCATGGTTGATATAAGAACATATTTTTGGGGTGTTAGTTCTCGGAGGTGTTGTAGGTCTTCTTCAGCCTCTTCTGCATCAGTGGTTGGGGCATAGACTTTGATTATTGTGATGTTGAATGCTTTGCCTTAGATTCAGACCAAGATCATAGAATCATAGAATCATAGAATATTAGAGTTGGAAGGGACCTTGCAGATCATCTAGTCCAACCCCCTACACTCTGCAGGAGCATAGCTGAAAGATAGCCCTACATACCTACAACATACCTGAAAGATGGTCGTCCAGCCTTCGCTTGAAAACGTCCAGCGATGGAGCATCCACCACCTCCTGAGGCAGACTGTTCCACTGCTCAACCACTCTTACAGTTAGGAAGTTTCTCCTGATATTTAGCCGGTAACGACTCCCTTGTAATTTCCACCCATTAGATCTAGTCTTGCAATCTGGAGCAAGAGAGAATAGATCTGCTCCATCCTCTACATGACAGCCCTTCAAATACCTGAAGACTGCAATCATGTCCCCTCTAAGCCTTCTCTTTTCTAGGCTAAGCATACCCAATTCTTTCAGCCTTTCCTCATAAGACTTGGATTCTAACCCTTTCACCATCCTGCTTGCCCTCTTCTGGACACACTCGAGCTTGTCAACATCCTTCCTAAAATGTGGTGCCCAAAACTGGACACAGTACTTCAGGTGAGGCCTGACCATAGCAGAATAGAGCAGAACTACCACCTCCCTTGATCTGGACACAATGCTTCTGTTAATGCATCCTAAGATTGCATTACCTTTCCTCACAGCCACATCGCACTGCAGGCTCATGTTTAGCTTGTGATCAACCAGAACACCTAGATCCCTTTCACATGTGCTGCTGTCAAGCCAAGTCCCTCCCATTCTATATCTGTGCCTTTGATTTTTTGTACCTAAGTGTAGGACTTTGCACTTATCTCTATTGAAATTCATTTTATTTGTCTCAGCCCACTGTTCCAGCATATCTAGATCATTTTGAATTCTGACTCTGTCTTTGTCAGAATTAGCAATCTCACCTAGCTTCATGTCATCTGCAAATTTGATAAGCATCCCCTCTATGTCTTTCTTCAGGTCAGTTATAAAAACATTGAACAACACCGGGCCTAGGACCGAGCCCTGTGGCACTCCACTTGAGACTTCCCTCCACGTAGATGCAGAGCCATTTACAAGCACTCGTTGGGTACAATTTTTCAGCCAACCATGAATCCATCCAACGGTTGCACCATCCAGCCCACACTTAACCAGCTTATCCTCAAGGATATTATGATAAACTTTGTCAAATGCTTTACTGAAATCTAGATACACTATATCTACAGCATTGCCAGAGTCAACCATTTTGGTAACTGTCAAAAAAGAAGATAAGGTTGGTCTGGCATGACTTATTCTTGATAAACCCATGCTGGCTACTACCAATTAACTTATCCCATTCAAGGTGCTCACAGACAGAGCGTTTAATAATCTGCTCTAGAATTTTCCCAGGTATTGATGTCAAGCTGACAGGACTGTAATTTCCCAGGTCTGTCTTTTTTCCCTTCTTGAAGATCGGGACAACATTCGCTCTTTTCCAGTCTTCCGGCACAACACCAGTACTCCAGGACATCTCAAAGATTAGAGCCAGAGTCTCTGAAATAACATCTGCAATTTCTTTTAGCACCCTGGGATGCAAGCCATCCAGCCCTGGAGATTTGAAAGTATTTAAGGCAGCTAGATGCTCTCTAACCATTTCCTTACTTACTCTGGACTGGCAGTTTCTCCTTCCTTCATATGCCCTGCATTCTTCAATTTGCATACAGGTCGCCTTACGGTTAAAGACTGATGCAAAGTGAGAGTTGAGTAATTCCACTTTGTCTTCATCCCTTGTTAAGGCTTGACCGTCTTCTCCTAGCAATGAGTTTACTCCATCCCTGTCCTTTTTGCTCCAAACATAGGCATAGAAATTTTTCTTGTAGTTTTTAGCATCCCTCAAAAGCCTCAGCTCCATCTGCGCTTTAGCCTTTCTGACACCATCCCTACAGTTTTGAGCCTGTTTCTTGTACTCACCCTTAGTAATCTGACCCTCCTTCCATTTCCTGTACATTTCCCTTTTTAGTCTCAGCTCTTCAGAGAATTCCTTGTTCAGCCACCTCGGCTTCATTACCCATCTCCCACCTTTCTTTCTTACCGGAACAGTTTGCGATTGTGCCTTAAGCACTTCATTTTTCAGCATCACCCATCCTTCCTGTGCAGATTTCCCCCTCAGCATTTCCAGCCATGGGATCCTACCTAATATTTCTCTGACTTTTTAAAAATCAGCTTTCCTGAAGTCCAGGATACGAGTCCTACTATGTCCTAGTTTCACATCCTTCTCTATGTCAAATTCCAAGCTGACATGGTCACTATTCCCCAAGGATCCCACAACATTCACTTCATCAACCAGTTCTTCCCTGTTAGTCAGGATTAAATCCAGAATAGCAGATCCTCTGGTTTCCACCTCCACCTTCTGAGAGATGAAATTGTCCACAAGACTATTCAAGAATCTGCAGGATGCCCCATTCTATCATTTTGAGATTGCATCCCATTACTGCCTTTCTCACTTACTTGTTGACTATAAAGGCCATACCATTTTTTCTACAGGATTCTTGGACATAGTAGTAGATATAATGGTCTTCTGAGTTAAATTCACCCATTCCAATCTACTGTAGTTCACTGATTCCCAAGATGTTGATGTTCAGTTTTGCCATCTCATTTTTGACAACATCCAACTTACCTTGATTCATAGATCTTACATTCCAGGTTCCTATGCAATATTGTTCTTTGCAGCATCAGACTTTCCTTTCACCATCAGACACATCCACAGCTGAGCATCCTTTCGGCTTTGGCCCATCCGCTTCATTCTTTCTGGGGTTACTTGTACCTGTACAAGCCCCAAGAGTTGAACTATCCCCAAGAATTTCATCCAAATTCATGAATAGGGTGACACCTACAAAAGTTATTAAAATGGGTAATCCACCTAGTTTTTATATACCAACTAGAAATAAGGCCCATTGTGGAAATAAATACAACGGGAGCTAGAAAGAGGCTCTGGGAGAGTGCTCTGGCTTTGGGCAAACAGTGTCAGTTTGCTGTGGCGACCTCAGCAGGGTATAATGACAGAGTCCACTGTTTTCTCCAGAGGGACTGATCTGTGCTACCTGAAGAGCAGTTGTAATTTTGAGTGATCTCTAGCCCTCACCTGGAGAGTGGCAACAATTGTTACCTAGGCTCCACCCCTCAAATCTCCAGGAATTTCCATACCTAAAGCTGGCAACTTTATCTCCTCCCCTCTCAGCAGCCTCTTTCTAGGCAAAATTCTGTCTTTCTCATTAGCGGGGAGCAAAGCAGCTTACTTCATTCTCTTCGGCTTTGCGATCTGTACAGCAATGCTGTAAGGTAGGTTAGGTCAGTCTGTGGCTGGTCCAAAATCACCCAGGCAGCTTCCATAGGGATGCTCC
>NW_015174870.1:377749-479240 GCF_001447785.1 Gekko japonicus | reverse complement strand
AAGCGTTCCCACGCCCTTGCGGGGGGGGGGGGGAGTATGAGGTGTGGAATGGAGTGAAGTCCAATCAGCTTCCATATGCAAAAGACTTTGAAGGTTCCATATGCAACTGACATTCCAACTGCCTTGCGGGGAGGAGGGTGAGTTTGAGGTGTGGAATGGAGTGAAGTCCAGTCAGCTTCCATATGCAAAAGACCTTGAAACGCTGGGTGGGACTGCACAAAGCAGCCAGTCAACCCAGCCAGCGTCTTCTGACTGACAGTTCAAGCGTCCATACACTAAAGGTGTGCATTTTAGAACGTTGGCACCCACTACTCTTTTATAATAAGGGAGAGATATTAAAAAAGACCCTACTTGGGTTTTTAAAATGACAGAAACCGAAATCAAAACCTGATTTTATGTACTCCCCTAATATTCTGTATAGTTTAACAAGAATATCTAATTAAAACTGTTGATATGAATTGTAATTCAAATGGAATTTGCTAATGTCCTCTGCTAAATTATTTATTTTTCCTGGAGGATCCTTGCTTCCAAGACTGCCTTAATGATTTCTGATACATGCTGCACAGAAACTATCACATTAAGGAAGCCATCATCCCATTTCTGGCTCCAGCAGCCACCTCCTAGGTAGCTAGGAACCACCAACTAATGAAACCTTTTTGGCACACTTTGGTCTAAGTCTGTTTGCATTTAGCCAGAACATTTCCTGCCTTTACTAATAATTCTTTTTGGAGAGGACAAAGCAATAACTTTGTGTTTTTAATCGTTCTTCTTTCTTATTGTGGCAGACAAGCTACTAAAGTTACAAAATAGCCAAAGTGGTTATTGGACACTGCTGAACTTCTTTTGGAACAAAACCCCCTTTACTGCTGGTGGGGATTTTTTCGTTGCTGTTTAACCATTCCTATCTAAGAATAAATGAGTGGGGAACAGAATTTGTTGCCAAAAGACTGATAAAATAACAATATGAAATGCAATTAAAACATATTTGGTTAACCTTATAATCTTCAACCTCTAGGTTCCAAGGCTCAACATTTTATCACTTTGATATTATTTCTTGATTTACAGTGCAGTCCTAAACAGAATCACACGGCCTTTGAAGCCCATTGACTTCAAGAGTATAACTCTACTTAGAAGTGTACTATTCAACTAGATCTACAATTAATTTATTTCTGTACCATTAAAAGAGAAAAAAAACTTCAGAACTACCCACTAGTTCATTAATGTAGCTGAATGTATATTGATCTAGTTATAAATAGGAATTGTTTCCTGCAGGAAAAAGTATCAGCACCGTCCTCAACTACTGACCCAGCTCCAGAATCAAAATTTATTCCAAACTTTATAATCCCAACAATGCGGAGTAGTATTCTTCCACTTCCAAAAGACCACATCTCACAAAACAGGGTGAGTGCAGCATTTGCTCTCTGAAAAGCAAAGTGCACATGGGCACTGGAATTCTGTGACTGAAATTCCAGATATGTAAGTTGGCGACAGGAGGAGAGAGGAACAGCCACTGAAGGAGAGAGGAAATAATACGGATCAGGACTGTGGGCCTGAGTTCTGATTCACACTCCATACTATTTCCCAATTAGAGATACACACACACACATATACACACCTGACTGTTTTAAGTCCTGCATGGGGGAAAAATAGGCACAGGTCTTTTCCCCAAAAAAAGCAGACCAGGTGGTCATTTTTGGTCAGCTAAGGTATCCAGAGAGCCAGTTTGGTGTAGTGGTTAAGTGTGCGGACTCTAATCTGGGAGAACCGGGTTTGATTCCCCACTCCTCCACTTGCACCTGCTGATGTGACCTTGGGTCAGTCACAAGCTCTGGCACAGCTGTCCTTGAAAAAGAGCAGTTTGTGTCAGAGTTCTCTCAGCCCCACCGACCTCACAGGGTGTCTGTTGTGGGGAGGGGAAGGGAAAGGAGTTTGTAAGCCGCTCTGAGACTCCCTTGGGTAGTGAAGGGCGGGGTATAAATCCAATCTCTTTTCCTCTTCTTCTTCTTCTTAAACCCCATTTTCTCAGCACTGTAGCCTTGATCCATCTCTCTCACACACACATGCACACACCCCTTTCCCCCCTGCAGGTATGTCCAATGACGGCGTTTCGTTTGGATGTCAAAATGGGCAAGTAAAGTTCTGTGAACTTTTCATTTTTGGTTCCGTGCAGATTTCACAAAGGTTGTCCATAGCTATTTCCAGTGCAAGGTAAAATACAATGTCTGGGGGCCAGGCTGATCCACGCCTCCAACCTCTGTACTGCCACCACTCTGGAGGCTAGACCAATCTGTGTCTCCAGCCTTTATACATCCAACACTCATCTAGGCTTTGTGGAGGGGGTCCACAACTCATGCTGCCCCTGAAGCTACAACCAGCATCACCATTTGCGGTGAGCACTAAGGCAAGGCAGTCATGCCCCTGGTGTTGAGTGGAAGGCTGGACAGGGCAGGAGCAGCCCCAAACCCCCAAAAGAGTACAGTACCATTGTGGTCTAAGATGGGGAGAGGGCATTGGTTGGCCATATGAACAAGTACAGCAAGAAAGGGGGCAGGAGCCAAAGGCGGGAGTCTTGCAGTATTTAATCCCAAGCAGCTCTCAGCTGAGGAGAATTCACTGGGAGAGGCTCTCTGCTGTGTCAGTGACCCAGAGGGAAGAACAACAACCAGCCTTCCCAGGGGAGATGAAGGATTGGCATGAGGCTAAAACCTCCTTCCCTCCCAATCTGAGGCCTAGGGGGCAAAGAAAGCTCTCACCTGCCAAGCATCACCAGTAGAGACGGAAGAGTGCATGCCGGCTCAGGACCCAACTGTTTATCTGAAATACTTCCTACTTTTGTATTGTAAATGTGAACCATGGATCAGCCTTGAGCAAGAGCTCTGTAAGGGGATGGAAAGACTTGAATGAAAGAAACCTGAATTGAAATCCTGAATCAGCCTTGAAGCCTCATTGGGTGGCCTTGGGCACATAAACATCAGTCAGCCTAACCTCCTCCTCAAGGATGTCATGAAGATAAAATAGGGTCACCTCATGTATGCTTCTCTTGAGCTTCTTGGAAGAATAACTAATAAAACTGTCTTTAAAAAGTTCAATGGTATGTATCTATGGCTCAAATTTATGTTTCTTATGTAAACATTATCTGAGAACTGCTATTTTATGTCATGTGGGAATGCAATGAAACTGACTCTGAGTTTTTAGACAAAAAATGAACTTTGACAATTTTACAGCATCTATTCTTTTGGTACTGTTTCCATTCTTCACAAAATTGATCACCATATCTCAGTATATCAAGTTTTCTCCATTAGGGTCTTTCTTCTGAAGGTCACATGTAGTCTAATGGAGGTTGTGCAACTCATGACAATGGTTAATTCTCTCAAAAATCAGAAATTATTGTTGAGAATATTTTCTGATCCCAAGATTTAAAGTAAATGTCTGTGGCCACTGAAGGATTCATTCTTCCAGAAGTTTTATACTACATTTTGTCCTGGAAATAAAAATAATGCTAAAGATTAGGAACAGATAAAAACCTATTCTTATAAAAGTTCTAATATCCTTTTGTTTTTACTCTTTCATAATTTTGGTATCTGTGAACCTTAACACGAATCAAACTGAAGATTGCATTTAAATAATTCTAGCTATTCCATCAACCTAAATCATTCTCTACACTATAATTTCTTTCTAGTATTGATTATTTTATCTTGTATTCTTTTTCATCTAAATTAACAAAGTCAATCACTAGGCAATGTAATTAAAAAGACAGAAAGATAATTGATAATAGAAGCGTCGGCTATATCCTATCACCTAGGTCCTGTTCCGTTGCGGGGCATTTTCTTCCTTAATTAATTTAAAATCCCTCTGGTTTGTTGTGATTTGAGTTTTTACAAATACTTTATTGCTTCTTTCAACTTCCTAAAAAATTCAGCCTTCTTCAATAAAGAGCTATCCAATCTCCAACAGAAGTGAGCATCAGTACTAGTTGCCTTTCTACAACTGTTTTTCTTTCTACAAACCTCAGCCTTTCTACAACTGTTCTCTGTGGTAGGTAACCATAAGCCTTTCTTACAATTGGAATCCAAAATATACCCTCTGATTTTTTGCCCTGCTTATCATGAGCATGACATGAACTCATCCTGGTGCTGCCATTTGCTGACCAGGGGGACAGCGAGGCAAGAGAGGATTATGGCAGTGTCATGCTGCCTCCCTGGGTCAAGGTGGGAGGGATTGGCTGCAGACTGGGCTGGCTGGCTTCATCAGCCGGGGCCAGCTCCAATGGGTGGGGCTGGACCACCCCCCTCTGCTAATTAAGGCAGAGCCACAGCCATCTTACCCCAGTTGTTTTCCCATCATTTTTGGAAGAAACCACACTTCACCTGGTGAAGGAAAAGCCACGTGCTCCAGCCAGCCTCAGCACCAGAGCAGGTCAACTGAGCTCTCACCTCTTAGCCACAGACCAGGTTTAAAGGATTGCTCTAGCTGGTTGGTGGCCACGTGCTGTGGGGGCTACAGCTAATCGGTGGCTCAGGCTTCCATTTAAATGTAGGTTCAAGGAAATTGGTGTGGATCGTCAGGCACAGCATCATGTTTTGGGCAGGTGCTTATGCATCATCCTCTGGCTGGGACATAAGATCCACATGGATCCCGGGGTCTTGCCACTCTACAGTGTAATCCCCCAGCAGGTGGGCTAGGGGAGTGGGTTTATTGGGCATCAGGTGGGTCCCCCAATGCTGGATCCATCCCCATGTGGTGCCAGTACTCCTTCGGCTGTAGTCAATAAAAAGCTATGGCCATGTTTTCACCAAGTCTTGGGTCTGTGTGAGTTCTGCTACATCACCTCCTATCCTACCCGAGTCTGATAGCTGTCCTGTTCATGTGCAGCTTGACCTTCTCACCACTACTTTCCTATTGCACTATAGGTATAATAACTACTCACAGAAATGGAGGACCAAATTACCTGCTGGTTAGCGTTTGCCTCACATAGAAAAAATTGCCAAATTCCTATAGACCATAAATGCATGCTTCTGAAGAAATCAGATTTAATATATTGATTCATTTGTTCTTAAGTAGTATTGTATACCAAAGACATATCTAATTAGTTTTAAGATAAGGAGATATAAACTTCTACACATTATTGTTTGAAAAGTATCCAGGGAATGCTTAGAGCTGGAAGATGACCAGAATAGCAGTGCTTAAGGGAAGGTGGTTTCTGACTCATTGGTAGGTTCTTAGACTAGGAAACCACACAGAAAACTTGCATATGGTGCTCAGACCTAACTATCAGATTTGAAATATTGCACTGAAAAGCATGTGTTGTGGGTGGCTGACATGGCAACAGTGGGAATAGCAGATGTTAACTCAAGGAAACTAAATGACAACAGATGTTAACTCAGTGGCAACTATTAAATGGATACCAGCCACAGTCATGGTGGTTGTAATTTGTGATAACAGTATCACATGCAACAGTAACAGGAGAAAGTGTGCTAGCTGTGGCTTTGAAACATGTTCTTCCACTGATAAATGGGAGAAAAGAGAACCTTTTGTGGTACAGATGGCAGTGCAGCATAACTGAAAACAGCAATGAAATCTCATGCTATTTGCAGCAATGGCAATGACCACAGATGGTATAGATAATTATTTATATTAATGGTGGTGGTGGTAATGGCAGTAGTGGTAATAATATTGATAACCACTTTTCACCTTAAGCACAAATGTAACCATTTTGAAATAATGTAAAGCAATAGTTAAACAATATCATTGAACATAGTGACTACATAGTGACAGTTTTCTGAGCAAGGACTGAAACAAGGAGCAGAGTACTGAGAGGTTTTGGCTAGGGATGGGCACAAACCAGGAAAATGTGGTTCATGGCTGAACCACAAACCAAATCAAACTGGGACGTTTGTTCACAAACCAAACTGGTTCATGGTTCGTGGCCTTGCAAACCCTGTTGAAAGGGACCACAGTCCCTTTAAATGGAGTTTGCAGAAAGACAGAAAAAACAGCTGAGAGGAGTGGAACAGCCCACTCCCTGCCGCTCAGCTCAGTCTTGTGCAGTCCCTTTAAAGTTTAGGGTATGAGCAAGGCCAGTGCATGAGGAAGAAGCTCAGTTCCCAAGGAAACTCTGATATGCCCTGGTCAAAGGCTCTGTTATATGTGTCCAGAAATTCAACTTCCCAGCTATGATTAACAATTGGGTAGAATAAGAACTGACCCTTCAAAATCAATCAAGATTCTCCCTAGCAATGCAGGTGCCTCTGGGGAATCTAGTCAAACACACGGTCCAAACTATCTAGCCATCTCCCGGCCATTACTAGGAGGCATAAGTCATACCTGTTATCCAGGTAACTCAATAATCTCCGGCAGGCCCACCCTTTACATCACCTAGCCCCATTCCTATTACATCTCCCACAAAGAAGATTTCAAATCTTCCAATAACAGCTCATATTCTGGCATTTTTCCAAATGAGACCATCAGTTCTGATATATTTCCAATCACAAAGCAACCCCAAATTCCCAAATACAAGAGAGGATCCTATCTTGCCACCAATGATGCAATAGTAAATGCCCAGGTAAATAAAGGCCCCATCCACACGGCAGGGGAAAAGCCTCTTAAGGCGCGGCTTTTAAAAGCCACGCCAACATTGACACGGCGCGGCGGGATCCCACGGATCCCCCGGCCGAGCCACCTTTTCTCCCCGGCGCGATCAAACGCTGGGGAGAAAACACGGCCCTAACCGGGAGCCGGCCGAACTGCGCATGTCGGAGCATGCGCAGTTCGGCTCTGGCCCGGGGTTGTGCCGGCGCAAGGACGCGCCGGCGATCAAACGCCCGGTTAGAAGCGCCGCGTCCACTTGAACCACCAAGGTAGGTGGTTCAGTTTGAGGCGCAGTTTCCCGGGAAAGGGCCAGTTCGGGGACGGAATCACGGCGCTTTACAGATGTTGTGGTGTGATTGCGCCGGTTTGACCCGCCCCCGAACTGTCCCGCTCCCGGGCCAAATCGCCTCGTGTGAACGGGACATTCGTATAGGAAAAGCACCAGCAAGCTACATTCAGTGCCACCCCAGGATTGTTCCTCAATCACTGATCTTTCAAGACCTCTACAACTACACTAAGACTGCTGGATCAGGCAATGTATGGAACACACAGCTCTGCTTTTCTAACTCACTCCCATTCCTCTTCCAGTATCCTTTCCCAAATCCAGACTCCTCTGCCTTCTGAGCCCCACTCAAACATTCAGTCCTTACCCCCTTCCTATTCCTCTCATATGATCATATGTGCTTGCATCAACATCAAAGGAGATTTCCCAACTTCCAGGACTAGCCCTAAGGAGGACACATCTAGCATAACAAAGGTGAAGGTTTTGCTCAGTTCAACCCTCCAAAGAAAAATGCATTTCTTTACATGCTCAATAAAGATTAAAAACTCAGTACTGTATCCCTCTCTGTCTCCTACTACAAGACTCTCCAGAGGTACTGCCCCAGGTTTATGCCCATGTAAACAGCGACTCAGAGGTTCCTTACCTTGGAACTTGGAGTTGCAATTGTAAAATAACACACATAGGAAGGCTACTCTCTCCCTGGATCACATATGAAGGCTACTCTCTCCCTGGATCAGGAATCTCTGGTTGTGAAAAGTGCCAAGTGAGACCTGATGTATGGTGACCCCATAGTGTATTCAAGGCCAGAAATGAACAGAGGTGGTTTGCTATTGCCTGCCTCTGCATGGCAACCCTGAACTTCCTTGATAGTCTACTATCCAAGTACTAACCAAGTACTGACTCTGCTTATCTTCCCAGGTCTGATGACACCAGACTAGCCTGGCCCATCCAGGTCATGGCAAGGAATCTTAACCGCTTATTTATTAACTTGCACTAATTAATTTGAACTAATTTGAATTAATTATCTAGATCAGAGGTTCCCAAACTTATTTGGCCTACCACCCCTTTTTCAGAAAAGAAATTACTCAGTGCCCCCCTGGAAATCTACTTGCAAGAAGTGGACAAAAAGATGCCGTTTGTGGATCTGCGCCTGGATTGTTCCAGCCCACCTGGATCATTCTAGCACCCCCCCCCAGGGGGCGGTATTGCCCACTTTGGGAACCAGTGATCTAGACGGTAGCTCATGGCATAGAAAATAACAGCAAAACACTAAGAGCCTAAAATTGGGAAACATCATAAGAAGAGAAGAGATTGGATTTATACCCCGCCCTTCATTTTGGAGTCTCAGAGCAACTTACAAACTCCTTTCCCCTCCACTCCCCACAACAGACACCCTGTGAGGTAGGTGGAGCTGACAGAGCTCTCTCAAGACCTGCTCTTTCAAGGACAGCTCTGACAGAACTATGGCTTGCCCAAAGTCATCCAGCAGCTGCATGTGAAGGAGTGGGGAATCAAACCCAGTTCTCCCAGATTAGAATCCACACACTTAACCACTACACCAAACTGGTGACAACAGCATAAATAGGATTAAAAATTAGAAGAATTAAAGCAGCACTGGATTAAAATTATGATAATGATCTTTAAAAGTCTTGAAGATAGCACAGCATGACATAAAACCTTTTAAAAATCTCAGTGGCATAAAGTTAGCAGTGGCACAAAATGGGTCAACTTTCTCCATCCATCCTCCCACCATTATGCTTGCCCCCATGGACATTTGTCTTATCCCAGGTGTCATGTGAAAAGGGCTTTTGGCAATGCAACAACTTTCGAAATGTTTTGGCTGAAATCCTAAGAACATTTTCCTCGGAGTAACCTCCACTGCATAAAACAGGATTTGCTTCTGAGTAGGTTGTTTTAATTGTTTAATTTGTATTTGTATAGTTGGTTGCTCCCTTTGATTCCTTCTTTGTGCCACTTTTGGAACACAATAACTAGCTGAAGTGAGCTCTATGCATATGTAACAGTTGGAAGTCAATATTTTGTTGAAGATAGGATACTGGGCTAAATGTTGGTATGACCCAGTAAAGCTGATCTTCAAAACAAATACCCAGGAGGAAGCTAAATATGGAAAGATTTTCTTATGACTTTAAATGTAAATTGTGTCAATTGTTGCAACACAAGAGTCTCAGGAAACTGGGGGGGGGGGAAACAAGCTGCAGTGCTGTGTCTTGTACAGTGCACAGCAAGGATCAGCAGGTCTCCAGGAATTTCAAAAATAAACATAACTAATTTTGCAAAACATGATACTGAGAGCCCTATTTATTGCTTCTATGAACATTATCAGAGAAAGAGAAAGGACTAAAAACAAGTGAAGAAGATCATGGATATCCATCAGGTAAAAACACACAGTTGCAGTTTGGATCAGGGCCACACAGGAAGGGAAGAGGAAATTTAACTTTTCAATCCCTGCTTGGTTTGGCTAACTGAAACTAGGCTTCCTGCACCATTGGCATTTAAAAGAAAAAGGTGGGTTTTAAAAGGCGGGTCTTTTTTCTCTAGAAATGCTAACAACAGCACAGGAAACCTGTTTTGATTAGCAAAACTGAACTGGCTTGAAAGATAACCTTCTTCCTTTATAATTCATTTGAACTAAATTGCAGCTATGCTACTTACATGTTATAGACAAATGTAGAAAACACTTTAGAAGAGAAAAGTGCAGGAAACATGGCAACTCAGTAAATGATCAGGTGGGCAGGACCCCATGTATTTGGCTTCACCTGTGTGGCTCCTGAATCCAAATGGTGAAAAGCAGGGCTCTAGTCGGGGGGGAGCTCTCAGGTACGGAGCTCCGGAAGAGAACCTCTAGGGGGCGGGGCGGTCACGTGGTGAAGCCCCGCCCCTTCTTTACCCCACCCTCTGCTTCGATCCTCATTCCGTTTGGGAATGAGGATGAAGCAGGAGGGTAAGTAGCCGGGCCTTCTGACACACTTCCGGTGATGTCAGGGGGCGTGGCATATGCAAATAAGTTATGCTAATGAGTTATGCTAATGAGCTCCGGCAGCTCTTTTTCTACAACAAGACCCCTGGTGAAAAGTGATTTTTCATGATGAAATATGTGAACGAAGCCTCAGTTAGAAGCAAGATATTTTATTTAAAAATTGATTGATTGATTGATTGATTGTTGGTCTTCCCTTACTCTCACCAAGTAAATAAAGTAAATCGTCCATAGCAAGTATTTCAGCAAATCTCCTCAAATCCTTGCAGAAATCACCAGGTTTTTAATATCTGAGTTTGAAGCAGTAAGTAAACGATAAAGGAGAATGAAAATCCTACTGACAAACTGCCTTCCCCACTGAACAGCCCTACAAACAGCTTTACCCTACAAACAGCCTCCCCCATTTAAGTTTAACTTAAAGCCAATATGATTTGAGTGCTGGAATAGGCCAAGAGGAACCCAGGTTCACATCCCCCACTTGCCGTCCAACTCATTGGATGACCTCTTGGACTCATTAGTTGCTTTCAAGCTCACCTTCCTTATGGGGTTCCCGTGAGAAGGGGATAATCGTGTACCCTGAGGTCCCTAGAGGAATAGCACAATAAAAATGCAATGAATAAAATATAACATTGTCAGCTTATTAGTATCTCATCAGTTTCTCTTACAAGAAAACAGCCCTTGCTACGGATCAAATATTTTTTTAATGATTTTTTATTTTTCAGATACAAACACCCAACAAAACAAACAAACCCTAACAAAACATAAACATATTACATATACGGATCAACTATTTTTTTTTAATTTAACCTTCGACTTACTATACCGCCCTAACCCCTAGGGGTCTCTGGGCGGTTTACATATGTAGTGGTTCTAATAACCCTTCGTCCCTAACTTGGGCCACACATGGTAGGGGTGGGGGAGCCTACCAGCACCCAATTGGAGGGCCTTGTTGTTGTTCCGGTGTGGTTGTTTCTTCCAGGCGATCTCTCTTGGCATCTTTCCCAGGCGGCTGTCGCTGGCGGGGACCGCGCAGGCGCACGACTTCATGCTCGCTTCTAGGCTCTGGCTCCGTCCGGTCAGGCTCCGCCACGCCTTGTGCTGCGCGTTATCAGGTGCCTCCCAGTCTCTCGCCTTTGTTGCCGCTGGTCGCACGATGGTCAGCTCACCGCCAGGGATCGCTCTGTTAGTGCTGCAGCCGCTGCATCATCATCCACTTCCACTGCCAGATGCTTCGTCACCGCCATTGCCACTGGTGATATTTGCCGCCGTCTGTGCCATCTCCACACTCGTTGGAGGAGGAGGGTGCCCCAATCAGTCTCTTCCGGCCGAAGACGCGGAGTTAACCCTAACCTCTGCCTGATAGTCTGGAAGGTCACTGCCAGTCATGTGAGGCAATACTGATGGACCAATGGTCTGATTTCGTATATAGTTGCTTTATATGTGAATGTAATGAAGGATAGGATGCCATTTTTCTCCAAACAGAAACAATGCATCACAAAAAATTAGAGGGATAATTTGAAAATACAATAGCCAAGACTTCCTTATAATATGTACATTGCATCATCTTTGGACTGGCTGTAAGTCAAATGACATCCAGACAGAGATCATCTTTGACACCATTCCCTCCATTATTTGTTCCATATTTAACACTTTATTTTCAATTGCATTCTGTAGCATATTTCAAAACTTTGATGCATACACTGTAGGCATGATTCATCCCTATCATATAATATAAACTTTGTATGCTAGAACTGGTATATCTGTGTTTATTAAAACTATACGTAAGCAAATAAAAACAAATTTGTATCCTGTGAGTATATTGAAATGTTTTAAGAATAACAGAAGTGTTCATGCAATCAAAATAGGCACCAACACTGGATGGACAAGAACGAGAAATTGTTAAGCTACAGTCTGAGAAAGTTAGCCCTCATCCTTATACTTCCTTATACTATTTCCCAAAGGGGTTTTTTGTGTTGATACTTATTTCTGCCAACAGAGGACTCACTCTCCCCCAACAGCTTTTCCTACATAGTCAAGAAACTTCCTGGGTTTGCAAAAAAATCCAAAAAGTAAAAAAAATCCCTTCAGGAACAGTTGAATTTCCCCCCAAACCTTTTGAAATGGCCTCTGCAGGGACCAAAGTCCAGGCATCAATGGTGAGAGATTAGAACGTGGGGGGGGGAAGCTTCTAACTGGCTCTATCAGTAAGAGGGTGGGGGAAGGGCCCTTTCTTGGCCTCTTTTGGCCTTTGAGGGAGGGAGGGAACCTTGGGGCCAGGCCTGACGATGGTTGCCAGTGCCAGTCTGGGGAATTCCTAGAGGTTTCGTGGTAGACTCGCTGGAGGGCAGGATCTGGGGAAGGGAGAAGCCTCGGCTGGGTATAATGCCACAGAGTCCACCCTCCAAAGCAGATATTTTCTCCAGGGAGACAGATCTCTGCTGTCTAGAGTTCACTCTCCAGGCCCCACTTGGAGGTTGCCAACCCTAGGCCTGGCTAGGGCTGCCAAGTATTTGACAAGATCATGCTTCATTTTTGTTTCTTACATTAGCAGGACCATTCAAACATTTCCTTCCAACTAGGTACATATTTAAAAAATTACATGAAAAATGAAATGTGAGTTATATCCCTCAGGCTCTACTCTAGTCTTGGCAATTTGAGATTTAATTCCTAATTCATATGGGTTATTTGGCTCCACTAGGGGACAACGGGATGTTATACGTATTTTCCATGGTAGGCGGAGAGTCGCCTAGACTCAGTGGGGCTCATTAAGGCTCACGTTATTGCACGTGTGATTCCCTTCACCCACCCACTCTGCTCCTTTTAAAACCTTAGGGGGCTGAGCTGTGCCTCTACTATGGATGGTGAAATATACTGGGTTCAGACATGTTGAGTGATCAGCTCATAGTTTATTAGTGATTTCAGATAACTCTAAGACAACCTCAGCAGGACTGCAGCCCTGCTTAAATGTGCACCCAACACATTCGTCATGCCCCCCCCTGCCCCCGGCACTCGTGCCTTGCCCAGGAGGTGATGCCGGCGTTGCTCATCCCAGGAGGGGGGGCTGGCTGGTGTGAAGCTCTCTCTCCCCCTCCCCCACAACGACTCATCTGCTCTTCTTTCCTCTTCATCTGAATTGCGCTACAAGAGAACGGTGCTGCTGCGAAGGGAACTCCAGGGTGGGGTGGGGTGGGGACACACCTTTTTGTGAGGGGACATGGGCAGGCGCCGGATGCCACTGGAAACGCGATCAGATGCCTGCCCTTGCCCCGCGGTTACCGGAAACTAGTACCTCAGAGGTACTAGTTTTTAACTGCGCATCTTCGGAGGGAAGCCTCGGGTTCGCCATGGGAGCTCTATGTTGAATAATGAAATTAAGGAACTTGTGGAAAGGAGAAATTATTTTTGCACTCCAGAACATTTGGTAATGTTTAAATAAAAACAAGCAGTTTTTTGAACTATAGATGTTGCTGGCTGTGATTTGTGTTTGACTGAACATCCCTAATCTTCAGCCATTTTCTTGCAACCTCCTTAAAGTATGAATTGTAACACTGAAAGTTTTTGCAGTGCCATTCTGTGACATATGTAGGTAAGCTAACCAGAAGAATGGGCTTCTCTTGGACAATGCTCTATTTCCATGTACTTCGCAATACAAAATATATGGGCCAGAGAGTATTGTCAAAGTTAGGATTTAGTGACCTCTAATGAGTCAGATCACCACAGACTGTGACAGCAGCCATGAAATTAAAAGATGCCTGCTCCTTGGGAGGAAAGCGATGGTGAACCTAAATAGCATGATAAAAAGTAGAGACATCACCCTGCCGACAAAAGTCCACATGGTCAAAGCAATGGTATTCCCAGTAGTCATGTATGGCTGCGAGAATTGGACTTTAAGGAAGACCGAGCACCGAAGAATAGATTCTTTTGAACTACGGTGCTGGAGAAGACTCTTGAGAGTCCCTTGGACTGCAAGAAGATCAAATCAGTCAATCCTAAAAGAAATCAACCCTGACTGTTCCCTGGAAGGCCAGATAATGAAACTGAAGCTCAAATCCTTTGGTCACCAAATGAGAAGGGAGCACTCACTGGAGAAGACCCTGATGCTGGGAAAGATTGAAGGTCAAAGAAGACAGGGATGGCAAAGGATGAGATGGTTAGACAGTGTCATAGATGCAACAAACATGAAGTTGAGCAAACTTCAGAGGACCACGGAAGACCGGATGGCTTGGCGTGATCTGGTCCATGGGGTCGCGAAGAGTCGGACTTGACTGTGCGACTGAACAACAAAAAATGAGTCAGAGTGTTCCACTTACTTTAGTACACAGCTGGCACCTAGATATTTGATACCAATGGCCAATGAATTGGTGCTGATATTTAAGCACAAGTCAAAGTCTTTATTAATACGGTCATAGACCAGGACAAATCTCAGATTTAAGCACTAGAAGTATTCTTCTAATCCTTTTCATTTTATGGTTTCATTAGACAAACACATTACTTGGGAGTAACAAGGCTGTTATAGCCGCGCATAACACTAAAAGTTACAGCATCACCTCGTTATTTAAAAAATAGTTTTTGTTTGATTCTGACATTTCTATATAATTGTGCTTTAGTTTTGTGTGGTTTCTTACATTTAGGAAAAGACCACAACTATGGTGAAGTATTTGCATTTTAAAAACTTTTGTATTTTATATACTTTCCTTAAAATAAAATTGTGATCAAATACTTTCTAAACATTTT
Source organism: Gekko japonicus (assembly GCF_001447785.1). Lineage (NCBI taxonomy): Eukaryota > Metazoa > Chordata > Lepidosauria > Squamata > Gekkonidae > Gekko > Gekko japonicus. The sequence goes on along the minus strand of NW_015174870.1, from coordinate 464,640 downwards.
TAGTTATATGAATGAAATAATAGAATGAACTATTAATAGTTATGCATGCTTGTATGTGAATGCCTGCACACTACGTTGTTTTCCCCCTTTTAGCTGCACTTAAGTTTGTGTACAAATTGGCTATACCTCTGACTGTTAAGCTATTTGCCTGAATTATTTCTGCAGTAAATCTCTAGAAATGTCCACTTAAGCAGAAAGGGTCATAAATATCTCTTGTTAGTCATAAAACACAACAGAATTTTGGAAGTCATAATTTTAATGGATATAACTGTGCTATAAAAAAGAGGCCCGTGGGACTCAGGCTCAAGTAAAATTTATCCAAGTGAGCTACGATGCTAATCCATCTGCAAGCAATAAATTATCCCCTGTCCCAGATGTGACATATTATCCAAAGGGTGCCTAATGATTAAGGACACAAAGGTATAGATATGGCTGATGTCCAAGTAACCCCTGAACAATTAATGGAGACTGGAGTTTGTCAACAATCCCTATAAATGGTTGATAGTTTCCTATGTGCTCAGGTTGGCCAAGACACAATTCAGGAGTATCTGTGGTCAATCTCAGATGTGAGCACAGATCTCAGTGACAGGGGCTCACAGAGGAAACAGAAGAGCAATTTGTTGAATTCAGACTGGTTAAAATCCTGGGTTACACAAGGAACTAATCCTGCTAAAGCTAATAGCAATACTCCCATAACTTTGACTGGTAAAAGGTCAGGCCCACAGTGTGCAATGAAGACAATTAGGTTTTGTGTGTATGGGGTATGTGTATGCGGGGAGAGACCAGCATCCCCTGCTGAGGAATTTTTAAATGTTGCTTGGTTGTGCTATCTCATCAACTCCAGTAAAGTTAGACCAAATCATAGGCCGAAAAAGCCAAAGGTAATCTCCGCATTGATCAAACTGTCAAGTATGCCTGATCCATAAACTGTTAGGGGGTATCTCATCACTTTGGACAGAATAGATGAAAGTTCCCAGCCGCCACCCCCAAAGGATATTTGGGGGGGGGCGTCATTCCACCGAGGTGCAAGCCAAACATATGAAAATAAATTGTGTTACTTGCTCAGCTCTTTATAAGGACAGTTAGCAATCCTTAAATGCTTTCTGCCACAAGGGTATGATCTTTTCCAATGAACTAATATGTATTACATATTTAACAGTAAATAAATTAAAGAAAAATGTATCACTGAAAGCCCTAGGATGTTTCCTTGAATCCATGAGCAGTTTATGAACAAAATGAGGGGCGGGAAACAACTGAATCTTAAACCAGCCCCCCTCACTAGATAGGACTGCTTTATTTTCAAATGGGACTTCAAAGATGTGGAAAAATTAATTCTTCCTAATCAACAATAAATTCTTGAATTGATTGCCAAGCCTAAGAGCCTACATATCCAGTGTTTATAAACTGTTAATGTCAAAAAAAAAACCTGAAAGTTTTCAAGATGGAAGTTTTTATACACTCATAACAAACAGCTTTCCTATTTAAATAATAACTTTCTCTTGTTTACCTTACCCTCTTTTAAGCACTTTGCCATGCTCATTCATAATATATGATAGGGTTGCCAGACCAGTGCTGGAGCTCCATAGTGAATGAGGAGTGCTGACACTTCAACAGCACTTCCATGTGATCCCCAAGTGACATCTTCATGTTGACATGACATTCTAGGATGCACTCAAAGCTCTATGTAAATTTTGTAAGGTTCATGCCAGAAGTGACATTACGGCATCACCATGACACACACCCCATTCCCACAGTTCCATGGAGCAGCAGTGGGAGCTTGGTGCAAGATCTGGCACCACTAATATCTAAAGGGTGATTTTCAGGTTCACTTAAACATGATGGAGGTGTCAAGGGATAGAGCTCAAGGCACTGAGACTGTGCCTAAGGATCAGGACACTGAGACTGTGCCCGAGGATCCCGATCTGCAGGATGCAGATCAACTTGGGACAGAACGGCCCTTTGATTTTTTTGGAGGGGCGAAGCCTCGAGTGACCACTCGGTTGCGGGGGCCCCATTCAGGCCGATCCAGCACTGACCCGCTTGAGGCTTGGACTCTTACTTCACCTGTGGGCCCGCGCAGGGAAAGTCGTTATGAGAAGCCTCCCCCAATGTGTTGGAGAGGGAAGGAGCTGCGGGGGGGGGGGTGAGGCTCCCGTAGAATTCGTTGATACCCGTTTGGATTTACTTGAGTGGGGCTTCGACCAGATGATGAAAATGGTTGAGGATTCCCTCAAGAAACTACCGGAGATGGTAGCAGGAGTGGTGCAGAGGGAAGTCCAGTGCCTAGTACCAGCACAACCGGTGCACCAAGCACCAGCGCCGTTGCATATCCAACCTGCCACCCCCCCAAGGAACCCTCTCCGGGTACCTCCTGGAAATGTGGTGCCTGCACAACTAGGGTGGGAAGTGCATCGACCAATGGAACCCCTGGAAGCAACGTTTGATGGGACCTCTGAGAAACTGCCTTTGTGGTTCATGCCCAGAAATTCATTGTGAATTGGGGCCACCTGTTTCCAGATGAAGAACGCCGGTGGACTATATTGCATCCCAGTTGAGGGACGAGGCAGCGGACTGGTATGTGGGTCTACACAACACCGATGGGCCAGAACTTTGGTCGGTGGATGCATTTATGTGGGCTCTCCGTGTACAGTATGAGGACCCGAACGCCGGTGAACACGCTTGAGCATTCCTACGCACCTTCAAACAAGGGAAGCTGTCAGTCCGTGCGTATACAAAGGAGTTCAAATGCCAGGCATCCAAGATGCGGGGTTGGCCTGATGAAGTACTAGCCGAGCAGTACCGCTTAGGCTTACATTCCAAGGTTTGAGAGACGGTCCTACACAGTGTCCATCCAGTGTCCCTCAACACGTGGATACGCGAGGCAGCAGATGCGGAGACCCAGTTGAGGACCATCAAGATCGATAATGCAACCACCGTGGGTAAGACCATCCTGGCCTTGCCAAAACACAAGACCCCTCAACTGAAGAAGGAGGGAGTGAGGGACCAGCAAATGAAGCAGAGCCTGTGTCTCAAATGTGGCTTGGCAGGCCACTTTGCAGCCTTCTGCCCGGGAGTGGGAACCCAGGGGCCAGTGAAGAAGGCACCAGAGAAAAGACGGGTGGACACTCCTGCGAAGAAGACTGCTTCTCGTCCAAAGAACCATAAGGCTCTGCAAGCAAATGTCCCTGAAGAGGACCCCGACTCATCAAGTGAGGAGGAGGATCAGCAAACGGAACGGGTCAAATGGAACGGGTCAACCAGACTCTTGAACAATATCTTCGATGTTTCACTAACTTCCAACAGGATGATTGGGAGGGGCTTCTTCCCCTGGCTGAATTCTGTTATAACAATGCATGTCATTCATCCACTGGGGTGTCTCCTTTCATAGCAGTTTATGGTTATGAGACCCTGTCTCTCCCGTTCCTGTCTGATGATCCGCTCCCAGAGGGGGAAGTGGGGGGATGGTGCCAGCACCTGAAAAATGCCTGGCCAGTGTTGTGTAAAACTTTGGATGCTGCTAAACAAGCCTACAAGGTTCAGGCTGATAAAAAACGGTCTGATTGCTGGGACGTTCAACCTGGGGACTCCGTCTATGTATCTACTAAAAACATTAAAGGGTTGCATCCGAGTCGTAAATTGGGATGGAAATATGTGGGCCCATTTAAGGTTGTACGTAAGATCAAGGAGGTGGCTGTAGAACTTGAATTGCCTAAAAACCTGAGATATTTGCATTGCGTTTTCCATTTCAGCCTTCTCTGCCATGATCCCAGGCCAAATGTGTGGCATCCGCAACAAGCCTGCCCCCCTCCCCTGCTTTTGCAAGGCGAACCGCATCATGAAGTTGCTGATATCTTGGACTCTAAGGTGAAATGTAATAAGCTGTTCTATTTGATTGAATGGAAGGATTTTGGACCACAACACAGAGAATGGGTGGCGGAGGAACATGTTTCCACCCCCCGCCTTCTCAAATGCTTCTACCGGCACTTTCCAGAGAAACCTGGGGGGGGGTCATTGGGAGGGGCCCTGTCAGGTAGCCTTGTCATGGATTTAGAATGTGGAGGGGGTTTCCTCCTTCTTGTTCTCAGTTCTACCCTGTCCCGCAATTGGGCACTATCTCATGTTTGACCTTGTAGTCTCCAGCTGCAATTACTAGGCTGGGAATGCAACGGCTTTTTGCTCTTTGCTTGCTTTGCCGCGCACGGCAATTATAACGATTGGCTCATTGGGGGGGATGTTTGATTTCACTATAAGTCAGAGGCCCTTATACTGAAGGCTATTCCTGACACAAGCTGTATACGTGATTCATTAGTACTGGATCCATCAATAAACACTTATCTTCTTATGAAGCCTTGTGTGGTATGACCTGACTAACGAACCTGACACGCAGACTCTAATCTGGGAGAACTGGGCTTGATTCCCCACTCCTCCACATGCAGCTGCTGGTGTGACTTTGGGTCAGTCACAAGTTCTTTCAGAGCTCTCTCAGCCCCACCTACCTCACAGGGTGTCTGTTGTGGGGAGGGGAAGGGAAAGGCCGCTCTGAGACTCCTTCGGGTACTGAAAGGCAGGGTATAAATCCAATCTCTTCTTATTTTTCTTATTCTCTTCTTTCTCTTTTAAAATGTGGATTTCTCTTTCATTTCTTTTTGAAGGGAAATCAATGCACCCTTCTGTAACTTCATCTCTTTCAGTTGTTTTGTTACACACCACAGGGGGCTCCTCTAACAGGAGGATAGGAAGGTTTGTGAAGGCACTGCCTGTCTCCAAGCATCTACAGAATGAAATTCTGAAATTCTGCAGAACCTCCCTTCCTGACCCTCCTACCTTTGAATTTCTCTTTGATCATAACAGAAGTGATTAGAAAAAGACCCCATATCCCTAAAAAGAGGAGGGGGGACACACAGTTGAATTTCATTGAGAAATTGAGTAAAGAAGAATTGAGGGAATTTGTTATAATAATGCTACTTGCCAGTGACTTAAATGAGGCAGTGAGCCTTTTGGCCTCATCCTGGCCATGGCTTTGAGACAGACATGAATCTTAATATCTGGAAGGGCCTCCAAGAGTTATGCTGCCTAATCAGTATATAAGAATGTACATCCTTGTACCATATTTCTGGCTCTTTGGAACAAGGCCAATTTGCTAGGTCAGGGTCAGGTAAGTGATCCTAATTTACCTATTGTTAACACAGTGATGTGGAAGAAAATTGATGTTATATGGCTGATTTCTGCTACTAACTCTTCAACCCAACATTTCTGAATTTATTTCCAGTCATAACATAACAAATTATCCAAAGGTTATTAAAAACACCATCAATTAGTTCCCTTTGATAGGTCTGGTGGGAGCTGAGTTTGTTGTGTAATAAATCATTTTACTTCACCGTATATGCTTTGACACCCTCGTTAGTATTTCCACTGGATCCATATGGGTAAGCAGGCCTTGAGACAGCATTCATATTGGAGCAGTCATTAAAGTCCCATCAATATGAGGCAGCTGCTCTTGTCATGTTTTGTATTGACTCCCATACTGAGCTAGTCTCTGCAGAATTCCTTGAGCGCTCCTTGCCACTAGCTAAGATATTTTACAAATGGTTGCATCCTAGCGTGAGTTACAAAAATGCATCATAAGCACAACATATTCCTTCCCCTCCTTTTCTTGATATAAGCAGCCATATAGATCCCAAGACAGCAATAGCTGGTACAGTTTTGTGCAGTGAAGAAAAACCTAATTAGAAAATTCATTCAACAAGCCTATTTCTTGGGGGAAGGGGTCTACTAATACTTCTTTAACATTAGTCTGGATCCAATCCATTATCATAACAGAAAGGAGAAGTCAAAATCAGGCCCATAGTCATGGTGGGGGGGACAACTATTTTGTTAAGGAGGCCGAGCTCCCCCCCCCCGCCATGCTCTTGGCAGCTCGCCAGGAATCGCTCCGGGCAGGCCAGCCAATCTTTTCTCCCCTCCCTCACAGGCTTGTCCAGCTTCAGGTGAGCTGCTGAGAGCGGGCAGGACCTCAATTGGCCTACCTAGAGCTACTCCAGCTGCAATGGAGGAGAGGGGATGAGGGGTCAGATAGCTCACCCAGAGCAGCCAGCCCACCTCCTTTCCCTTGTTGGCTCACCTGGAGTAGCTTTGCCTTCCCTCATCTCCTTTCCCTCACCGGCTTGCCTGGAGTTGCTCTGGGAGAGCCAGCTGACTTTCCCTCACCTTCCATGCAAGCTCACCTGGAGAAACTGCAAGCAATCCGGTGGGGGCCAGGCAACCTTCTCTCCCCCCTCACTGCTCTTAGCAACTTGCCTGGAGCTGCTCCGGGTGTGCCAGTTGACCTTCCCTCCCCTTCCTCCCCCACTCTCACCAGCTCACCTGCTGTTGCTCCAGGTGGGCCAGCCAAGCTTCCCTCCACCCCTCACTTTTCTTAGCAGCTCACCTGAAGCTGCTCCGGGTGGGCCTGCTGAGGTCTTCCCTGCCACTTTCCTACCTTGGTCACAGGGGAGTGGGAGGGCGGGGCTGCCCTGGGCCCGGTGGTGAGGAGGCAGAGCAAATTGAGAAGGGGGCATTGCCCCTGTGAGCCCCCCATTACTACAAGCCTGGTCAAAATGTATATTTGGGCAATGTTTACATGTGAGATACATCTTTATCCCTATAACCCTTCTTGTATGTGCTTGCTTTTCAAGACAAGACTGTCGGCATTTATGTTCAATGTTTTCAGCCTGGGTTTCCTTGAGATTATCTTCCTTTCACTCTTTTCCTGTGTCTTTTCAGGGGATGTGTAAAGAAAATGCACATCATTAGCCTTAAAGAAGTTTAGTGTGCCTCCTGTGAAAATAAGGGAGACACATAGAGAATATTACTGCATTTTTAAACGGTTTGCTCTATGATAACATTACAGCAGTTTTTCAGCACTAAGTCTGTAAGAAACAAATGGCTTTCAGTTGTTGTTTTTATCATCCATGCTTCTCATGAAGACTCTAGGTGGATTACAGGATAGTTGGGTATCATCAGCATACCAACAACATTTAGCCTAACAAATGAAGCTTCCTTACCGTGAGTCAGACAACATAGCCCAGTACCGTTTAGTTCAACTGGCAGCCACTTTCCAGGTTCTTCTGTCACATACTGCTTGGTGTAGTTTGGTGTCGCGGTTATGAGCACAGACTCTAATCTGGGAGAACCAGATTTTATTCCCCCACTCCTCCACATGCAGCTGCTGGTGTGACCTTGGGTCAGTCACAAGTTTTGTCAGAGCTGTTCTCTCAAGGGCAGTTCTAGAAAGAGCTCTCTCAGCCCCACCTACCTCACAGGGTGTCTGTTGTGGGGAGGGGAAAGGAAAGGAGATCATAAGCCGTTCTGAGACTATAAGTGAAGGGTGGGGTATAAATCCAATCTCTTCTTTTTCTCTTCTTCTTTTAACTGGAGGCGTTGGGGATTGACCCTGGGACCTTCTGCATGCACAGCACTACATGCACTGAGCCACAGCACCTACCCTTATTCCCATGCTAAGGACGATCTCATTAAGAGGTTTTACATTTAAAAAAAATGAGGACACACAACCCTCATAACTGTGCAGGATAAGACATTCCCCAACTGTGTCCACCTGGCAAGACTGAAATAAAGCCACACAAGCACTCTTCCTCCAACAATCCCCCTGCCCTTCCCTCAGAGCCCTCCAGCAAAACCAAACCCTGCCGAAGACTGCAGGAAGATCCAGCAAAATAAGACTTTGCAAAAAGAGAGTTTCTGTTGCTTGTTGTTATTGTTCAGTTGCACAGTCGAGTCCGACTCTTCGCGACCCCATGGACAAGCTCCCGCCAGGCCCTCCTGTCTTCCGCCGTCCTCTGAAGTTGGCTCAATTTCATGTTCGTTGCATCGATGACACTGTCTAACCATCTCATCCTTTGCCGTCCCCGTCTTCTTTGACCTTCAATCTTTCCCAGCATCAGGGTCTTCTCCAGTGAGTGCTCCCTTCTCATTTGGTGGCCAAAGTATTTGAACTTCAGTTTCATTATCTGGCCTTACTATGGTGCTGGAGAAGACTCTTGAGAGTCCCTTGGACTGCAAGAAGATCAAATCAGTCAATCCTAAAAGAAATCAACCCTGACTGTTGCTTGTAGCTGGAAGTAAAAAAAATAATAATAAAATCTCCCAGGGATGAGTCTGAGAGACAATGGTTTGAATCCCCATTCTGCTATGGAAGCTTGCTGGGGGACCTTGGGCCAGGCACACACTCTCATCCTGACCTACCTCACAGGATTGTTAATAAAGATAGAAAAGAAGAAGAGCATAATCCAAGCTGCTTTGGGTCTCCATTGGGGAGAAAGATGGGGTATACACAAATAAATACACACTCCAGTGCATCTGATGAAGTCAGCTCTGACCCACACAAAAGCTTCTGCTGGAATGCATTCACTTAATGCTTTAAGGTGCCCCTGGATCTCTTCCCCCCAACTCCTCCCCCCCCCATGATGGTGAGGAGCATTTTCTAAGGAAGCCCCTCTGGCAGAGCAGTCCACCTAGCCCTGCTGAGATCCTGGATGGTGGCATGGGTCCTGTGAAGATGGTTTCTGCCCAGGCTGAGGCTCTGCATACAACACAGAACAGGGAGAGCAATGGGCAGGTTTCTGCCGAGGTTGAGGATGCTCAGGTTAAGTCCCCAGTTTCTTGTTTTCATTTAAAGTACACAGGAAGAGCTAGGACTCCAAAGGACAAGCTGGCAATAGATATGTAGTTTCTGTCAGCCTCTGTTTGCAGTGGCACCTTCCAGATAGCTTTGCAAATAAATAGTTTTAAGTGTGCTGTTCTCACAACACAACAGGGGAGACCATGGTAGAGTTGCCAACTCTGGGCTGGGAAATTCCTGGAGCTTTGGGGGGATGGGGGTGGAGCCCAGGGTTCCCTCTAAGCTGAGTTAGTGTGAGCTAGCTCAGTTTTTTAGCCTCCGGCTCACACATTTTTGTCTTCGCTCTGGAAGGGTGGCTCCAGAGCAAACTAATTTATGCAGTAGCCAAATTGCTTGCTCACAATTTTAATGCCAGTAGCTCACAAAGTAGAATTTTTGCTCACAAGACTCCACAGCTTAGAGGGAGCCTTGGTGGAGCCAGAAAAGGACAGGGTTTGGGGAGGGGAGGGACTTCAGTGGGGTATAATGCCACAGGGGAATTGATCTCTGTAATCTGGGGAGGTAATTCCAGGAGATCTCCAGGCCCCATTTAGAGGCAGGCAAGTCTAGACCTGGGGTATTTTTGGTATTTTTTCCTGCACCTGGGAATTCCAGAGACTCAAATATAGGAAACCGAATCTGTCTGTTGACTTCTGGCTGCTGCTGTTAAATGTTGAGTAATGAAATTAAGGAACTTGTGGAAAGGAGAATATCTTCATTTGCTTGCAACCCTACGGAGGTTAATTTCAACAAAGTGCCCATCTCTCAAGAGATATAAAGCCGTCCATTGTTTTCACTTTTTCTAATATTTGGTATTGAGAATCGTTTGACCCATCGCTCATACATTAACATCCTAGCGGTCCAAAGCCAAAACTTACCATTTAAAAAGGGCAACAGCTTCCAAGTCCAGAGATAGTCACACCCTTCATGACATTCGTCACATGCATCTTTGTAGTTGTTTTGTTAGCTTTCCAAGGCCAGTTACAAAATGAGGGCAGTAAGAACCAGGGTGATGACAACTCTGCACTTCTGTTATACAAGAGCAGCAGGTGGCATGGGGACTGGTCATGTATTGACTATATACATTTGGATGCTCCTGATGTAGCCACACTTCAGAAAGCATTTAAAAATGAAACAAGAAACGCATCCAAAACGGAGATTAAGAAGAAGAAGAAGAAGAGATTGGATTTATACCCCGCCCTTCACTTGGAGTCTCAGAGCGGCTTACAAACTCCTTTCCCTTCCCCTCCCCACAACAGACAACCTGTGAGATGGGTGGGGCTGAGAGAGCTCTGACACAAACTGCTTTTTCAAGGACAGCTGTGCCAGAGCCTGTGAATGACCCAAGGTCACATCAGCAGGTGCAAGTGGAGGAGTGGGGAATCAAACCCGGTTCTCCCAGATTAGAGTCCGCGCACTTAACCACTACACCAAACTGGCTCTGGAAGCATAAGCTAAAGTTCTAATGCAAGTGTCCTGAGGCCTGGGCTGATGTTGTCATTACTGCAGTGTTTTCTTAATGTGCTTCAGATAGAATCTTTGAATGCGTATAAGCTAGCCAAATTTCCAGCAGCTAAATGCAAAAGGAGTGCTGGTCTGGCCACCAGATGAAGTCATCCATGAATTAATATACGGAGGAGAGAAGAACAATGTAAGCCCCCTTGGGCCCCCATTGGACAAGATCAGTTACAAGGTGGGCACGCCATATGCTATTTACCAGTGACTGTCTCTAGTTTTCTGGTACTGTGTCCTTGGTAGGTACTCTGCATTATGAAGAGAGCTGAGGAATGATCAAACCCTTCAGTAACTGACACCAGTTTTCATCAGTGCAGGGGGAGGAGTAGAAGAAACAGTTCCAGGGACCAAAGCTCAACTTGCGGTATGCATACGTATTAGGGTTGGCAATTCCAGTTTGGGAAATTCCTGGAAATTTGGGTGTGGAGCAGTGCTCTCTCTAAGCTGAGTTAGTGTGAGCTAGCTCACAGTCTTTGAGCCTCTGGCTCACACATTTTTGTCTTAGCTCAGGAAGGATGGCTCCAGAGCAAACTAATTTATGCACTAGCCACATTGTTCGCTCACAACTTTAATGCCAGTAGCTCACAAAGTAGAATTTTTGCTCACAAGACCCCACAGCTTTGAGGGAGCATTAGTGTGTAGCCTGGGAAGGGTGGAATGGTGGGGTATGGAGAGAAGAGAGACCTCAATGGGTTATAACTAAATAATGGGTTATAACTATAACCCTCCCCCGTCAACAGATTTTTTTTCTTTAGGGCCACTGATCTCTGTGGGCTGCAGATCAGTTGTAATTCTAGGAGATCTCCAGGCCCCACGTGGAGGTGGGCAATCTTAATATGTACCTTCTCCACACCAGTTAGTAACATTAGGGCAAGCTAGAGCAGTCTACGAGGCATTGAAAATTTGCTTGAGCTCAGATCAGAGATGTTCTACAAGGAACTGAGGTCCAGTTAAAGAAGCTGTTTATAAAAATCATTTGTACCATACCTTGCTATATTTTGAGACCTGCACTGTGATCTGTCCTGAGTCTCAGCAAGAAAGGCAGGCTATAAAGTACACAATAAATAAATAAATACATATTTCACGAGACTTGCTTTGTGGCTGGTAGGCTGCACCCAGAATCATTTTTCATCAACTCAGATTTTGTCAGGTATTTTCCTCTGGGTGTTTAAACTTGTACTCTCTAGGTATTTATGTGCCTTCCTTATTTGCCTTTAAAAATATTTAAAGGTTTTGGAGAGAAAAAACCTGTATGGGTGTTTTTGGAAGATCTGGTGTGGAGTCACCTTCCCTAGCATGTTTCTGATATTTTATGATGGATTTGAACATAGCTCAGTTATGTTTTATGTAGTTTGTAATGGTGATGCTGCGAGTTTCCCCCACAATACAGTTATAGTGATGATTAATTTATCTTTGCATGAGATGTCAAGAAGGAAAAAAAGCATGTTCTCACTTCCAGTTTTCTTACCATCTGCTGCTTCCCCCAACCTCCCAACATTTTTGGTGGAACAAAAATGCCATATGGGGAAATATCCCGAAATAAGGGAGCGAAGTAAGAACTTGGGGGGAGACCATCTGTCACTGAAGACTGAAATGGAATGCCATCCCAGACATAGGAAGCGGAATCTTTTTCCTCTGACTCTGTTTGATAAAGTATGTTAACATGTACAAGGCATCCCTACCAAGGCTCCCTCTAAGCTGTGGAGCTCTGTGCGCAAGAATTCTTCTTTGTGAGCTACTGGCATTAAAGTTGTGAGCGAGCGATTTGGCTACTGCATAAATTAGTTTGCTCTGGAGCCATCCTTCCTGAACTAAGACAAAAATATGTGAGCTGGAGGCTAAAAAACTGTGAGCTAGCTCACACTAATTCAGCTTAGAGGGAACACTGATTCCCTACTAGGTGAACATTCAGTGGGATGCTTGGGGTCCATTGAATGTTTATAATGCTCATGGAGCAGGTGTGAGTGAAGCAGGAGCAAAACTGGTAGTGTTTTCCCAGTTTGGAGGGGGGGAGAGGGGGGGAGAGAGGGGGGGGAGAGAGAGAGATTAAGTATTTATGAGAATGAACATTTATGAGAATGAAAAGAGCGCATTAAAGCCCTCTTCATACAGGCGACTTTTGTATAGTAATGAACTAATTCACTAATGACATACCAAATGTATTATTTAATTGATAAAATCACAACACAAATTGTTGCATGTGAATATGACACGTTTTAATCCTAAATAACAATATAAAATATAGGTAATACTTGTTCATTCTCATAAATGGAGATGAATGGTTATCCACAATTATAAATATCTATGGCATTTTACATGGTATTTTTCCATGTGGGCTTCTTTCCGTGTGGGCTTTTTTGTGTATGGGCTTATTTCCATGTGGGCAGTTTTCCATGTGGGCTTTTTTCCTGTCAGCATTTATGACAGTGGGTTTTTTCCCTGTGGGCTTTTTTTCTCTGGGCTTTTTTCTGGTCACCGTACATTTCATACATGATTGTTTTAAAATTTTGGGGAGTTTCTGTATGACCAATCTTATTTATACATACTTGTTTTTCATATATTGTCTACATTATGTTTATCAGCCTTTAACACCATGTTTTAGTTGCAGAGATGATACATTTACAAAAAAATGTGCAATAGAAAAAGAAAACATTTCCTTGCCTATAGCTCTTGCATTACTATTGTGATAGCTGGATAGAAAATGGTTGTACACGTAGCAGGTACTTCTTGGAAATTGTGTGTGGTGGGACAGGCTTCCCCACCACCAACATGCCCAATAGAATTGTGAGCTTTGAGTCCATGTGCCTTTTACAGGCATTAATTATTTAGTGACTCTTTCTTACTTTATAACAGTAAGACAGATTTAAAAAAAAAAGTGGTGATGATCAGAAGAGTTCTTCCATCATTACAGCCATGTCAGGACCATGTTAATTGTTTAATTTCTAGCAACAATTTCTATGCTCCACTTATGGTGCCTGGAGAAGGACAGGATATCAACTATGCAGTGGACTCCAAAGGGTCCAGTCCCTAGGCTCAGATTGCACCAGTGTTATGCCAGCACTGGGGACCTCTGGTATAAGCAGAGGTCATTTCGGGGGGGAACGCGGGGAAACGCAGTTCCTCCGGGTGAGGTGCAGGGGGCGGGGCACATGACGAAGCCCCGCCCCCTGCTTCCGTCCGCCCCACTTCCAGCCCTCATTCAGCCAGGAGGAGGCAGGAGAAGAGGGAGGGTAAGTTGGTTCCTCCCCGCCTCTCCCCACCCCTGCCTGCCTGGGGCCAGGGAGGGCCTTGGCGGGGCTTCCTCACACTTCCGCTGGCCTTGCAGGTCCACCGCCGGGCCCCTGATGTCAGGGGGTGTGGCATATGCTAATGAGTTATGCTAATGAGTTCCCCTAGCTCTTTTTCTACGAAATGACCCCTGGGTATAAGTAGACCTTCTCCTGCCCAGATATTCATTCCAATCCTCTGAAGTATGGCTTTGAGATGTTAATTATTCTTGAGTAGCCATGAATCTGTCACTATACAACTCATGCCCTTTTTTTTTTACAAAACAATGGGCAAAACAGCCATTTTACCTTCAGTCTTCCTTTGCCATCATTACACGAGGATGGACCCTTGTGTTTTGTCACTGAAATGTTGCTTTCAGTGGCTAAAATGTGCTTTTATTTGTCCTCTGGAATGGCTATTGGTAAGTCAGTGTTTTAGAATGGATAAAGAAGACCTATTAATTTTAAAAGGCAGCAATAAAATCTAAAGGACAGGACTGAGGGAGGGTTGCCATGTATAATGAAGATTTAGTACCCTGGCAATAAATTGAGCTTTATGATAAAGTGCCAGAGTGTGCAAGGAATTCCCCCAAGGGTCCCCAGCAGAAAACATTTCCCCAACCCTTATTCATTTTACCCTGCATATTTGAATGCAAGTAACCTGTCTTCTGGGAACGTCGATTATGGCCAGCACACAAATTATAACTATCCACACACACCCCTACATTATATGTAAGTTGGTTAATACAACCTTTCCAATTTAGGAATGCAAAGTAAGTGAAACTGAACAGTATGACAGCAGTCTGGACTAAGTCTTCAGCCTTCTTAATTAACGTACAAACTGTTGGAGTGAGTGAGTCAGCATGTCTGGACATTGGAGGGTGCTACATCACTCTAAGTGTGTAAAGGTGTTATCTCCTGGAATGAGATGTCTCACTTTGTCTTAACCTGGGAGATGCCCTCTGACTCCTCTACTGTCCTCTCCATTTCTGCACATGGCCCTCCATGGAGAAACATGTCTCTGCAGGTCTCTTCAGTAGACGTAATGCCTCATACTCCCACACACATGATGATAGACAAGCTGGCCATTTGTGATAGGGAAAATACTCTTTAGACTGGACTTCCTCTTCTTTTGACCACAACCTGATTGTGAACTGGATCTACTTGAACAAATGTAAATTTACCTTTTTTGCAATATAGTTATTGGGAGATGTATTTATTGCACTCAGTATCTTGCTTCTATGACGGGACAAAACTCTGCTATATTTACCAAATATCCCAATACAAACACATACAAAAGGTTTTTAATATGGCTGCTGTGATTCCATAAATTTTCTTTCATTCTTCCTTTCTGGGACACATTGAAATCACTCTCACTTGAAATTGTTTCAGTCACAGTATGAGTAAAACTCATATATCAGGGGTGTCGAACTCATTTGTTATGAGGGCTAGATCTGACATAAATGAGACCTTGTTGGGCTGGGCCATGTGTGTCATAAAATGTAATGCCAGGTAGCGGAGATATAAATTTTATAAAGGACACAAACACAAATATTTTGTTACTTAAAATAAAAACATACTTAAAACATTAGCTCTGTAAGCTGCAAACCTATGTTTGATTTATTGACATTCACCACAGAAATATCACGCTCAGAGTTCTGAGTCTAGGACCCAGGTTAAAACATGAAATGGCTGAGTGATTAAGGGAGTCTGGCGAAGCAAGCTATGATGCAGCAGCAGCAACAGAACTGGAAGCAGGAGATGGCCAGTTCCACTGCGGACCTGATGGAAGCCCTCTAGGGGCCTGATTTGGCCTCCAGGCTGCATGTTTGACACCCCTGTCATATATGCTGAACCTATAGGTCACTTTTTTAAAAAAAATTCTACCCTTTCTTCAAGGAATTCAGGACAGGGTGTCTGGTTCTCCCCTCCTTGATTAACACCACACAAAACTTCAGAACTAGCAGCATGGCTTAGGAGGTGTCCATTATTACTTCCAAAGCCAGCCCGTAGCCACAATGGGGCATTTAGGGGCGGTGTCCCCTCACTCATGGCCCACGTCCCAGCCAGCAGGTAAGGAAAGACCCTTCTCTTTTTCACCTGCCTGCCAACAGGATATATATATCTCTCTCTCCTGCTCCCCCACCCTCCCCAGATTCCCCAATGCCCCACCACCCAAAATTTTCTGGCTACACCCTGGTTCCAAAGTCTAGAGACTTATTTCCAGGAGGGCACCTTGAAAGAGGGATTGCTCTTTGTGAAAGGTACACTCACTTGCATTGCAGTTTTTGGTAGTGAACATACGAAGTGGCGTTATAATAGCTTTCACCCCACCATCAACCTGACAATGAACCAATGTATGCAAGAAATACATTTTCTAGACACCATTGCACAAATACATGACAGATGCATAGACACCATCTTATACTGGAAACCTAATGATTGACAAACATATCTACATCCATCCAGCTACCATCCTAAACATACCAAACAATCTATTGTCTACAGCCAGGCTTTACACTACAACCGCATGTTCCAACCCTACAGACAGAGATTCTCACCTGAGGGATCTACAACAAATGTTTTTGAAACTAAAATATTCACCTGATGAAGCCAAGAAACAGATTAATAAAGCCAGAACAATGCCCAGAGAAAGCCTATTAGAAACCAGGTCCAAAAGAGACAAGAACACCACTAGTAGTCACATACAGCTCTCAACTCAAAACAGTCAATGCTTCATCAATGACTTACAACCTCTACTGAACAATGACCCTTTCTGCACTAATGGCTTGTTCCAGAAAATCCGAGGTGTCAAGCCTTAAGGGTTGAATTCGCAGTCACATGCATTCCCTCTGCACTGTTTCCCCCCCTCCAGTTTATTTATTTGTGTATTCTGTATGCATTCTGCATCTACAAGCAAAACCTGAATTTTTGGAGCTGACTGCCAACCTCTCTCTCCCTTTGTGATTCTGCATAAAGAAACGGAAGGGAGGGGGAAATCCAGGCCCACACATGCTAGACTGACACATTTGGGAGCAGGGAATCCCATAGTCCAGGGGTGTCAAACTTGCGGCCCAGGGGCCGGATCAGGCCCCCAAAGGGCTTCTATCAGGCCCTCAGTGGAACTGGCTGTCTTCTGCTTCTTCTTCCAGTTCTGCTGCTGCTGCATCATCGTAGGTTTGCAGCTTACAGTTAAACTCCTGAACAGCATACTGAAGATTGCAACAGCACAGACATTTTGATGCAATAATTCAGAGCAAGAGGTGTCAGTTAATAGACACTGTTAAATAAACAAAATATTGCAAGAGTGCTAATGTTTTAAGCATGTTTTTATTTTAAGTTAAAAAAACTTTTGTGTTTGGGTCCTTTATAAAGTTTATATCTCCACTACCTAGCATTACATTTTATGACACTCATGGCCCGGCCCAACAAGGTCTCATTTATGTCAGATCTGGCCCCCATAACAAATGAGTTCGACACCCCTGCCTTAGTCCTTTATATTTACCAATTCCTTCTTATGATCTCTCTGGCTTTTTAAAAGTTTGCCTGAGCAGAAGGACACATCCTCTTTTGTCTTTGGAGAAGGAGGGAAAGAAACAGAGAGAGGCGGAAACAGGGGAGAGCAATGGGCAGCACTTAAATACCCACAGAAACAATTCTATAGAAAGGATTAGCAATGAGAAAGCGAATGAGAAAGCGAATCATAGCAAAAGGAGTTTTGGTAGCTGCAGGACAACAGTGTACTGGAAGCGGTCTGAATGCAGATTAACATAAGAACATAAGAACATAAGAGACGCCAATGTTGGATCAGGCCAAAGGCCCATCCAGTCCAACACTCTGTGTCACACAGTGGCCAGAAATACCAGTGCCATCAGGAGGTCCAGCAGTGGGGCCAGGACATTAGAAGCCCTCCCACTGTTGACCCCCCCCCAAGCACCAAGAAGACAGAGCATCACTTGCCCCAGAACCCCTATCTATACCTTGTGGCTAATAGCCACTGATGGACCTCTGCTCCATATGCTTATCTAATTCCCTTTTGAAGCCGTCCATGCTTATAGCTGCCACCACTTCCTGTGGCAGTGAGTTCCATGTGTTAATCACTCTTTGGGTGAAGAAGGACTTCCTTTTATCCGTTCTAACCCGACCGCTCTGCAGTTTCATGGAGTGCCCACGAGTTCTTGTATTGTGAGAAAGGGAGAAAAGTACCTCTTTCTTTACCTGCTCTTTCCCATGCATAATCTTATAAACCTCGATCATGTCACCCCTCAGTCGTCTTTTCTCCAAGCTAAAGAGCCCTAAGCGCCTTAACCTTTCCTCATAGGGAAAGTGTTCCAACCCTTTTATCATTCGAGTTGCCCTTTTCTGCACTTTTTCCAAAGCTATAATATCCTTTTTAAGGTGTGGTGACCAGAACTGCACACAGTATTCCAAATGAGGTCTCACCATTGATTTATATAGGGGCATTATTATATTGGCTGATCTGTTTTCAATACCCTTCCTAATAATCCCCAGCATAGCATTGGCCTTCTTTATTGCAGTCACACACTGTCTCGACATTTTCAGTGAGTTATCCACTACAACTCCAAGATCTCTCTCTTGATCAGTCTCTGCCAGTTCAGACCCCATCAATGTGTATTTATATTTAGGATTTTTGGCTCCAATGTGCATCACCTTGCACTTGGCCACATTGAACCCCATTTGCCATGTTGACGCCCACTCGCCCATCCTTGACAGATCCCCTTGGAGTGCCTCACAATCCTCACTGGTTTTCACCACCCTGAACAACTTTGTATCATCCGCAAATTTAGCCACTTCACTGCTTACTCCCATCTCCAAATCATTAATGAACAAGTTAAAAAGCAGTGGACCAAGTACTGATCCCTGCGGTACCCCACTGCTTACCACCCTCCACTGAGAAAATTGCCCACCTACACTCACTCTCTGTTTTCTATGAACTAGCCAGTTTTTGATCCATAAAAGGACTTGTCCTTCTATCCCATGATTTTTGAGCTTACTTAGGAGCCTTTGATGAGGAACTTTATCAAAAGCTTTCTGGAAGTCAAGGTAAATAATATCTATTGGATCCCCCTTGTCCACATGTTTGTTCACCCCCTCAAAGAACACTAACAGGTTAGTGAGACAAGATCTTCCCTTACAGAAACCGTGCTGAGTCTGCCTCAATAGGTTTTGTTCATCTATGTGCCTACTAATTCTTTCCTTAATAATGGTTTCCACCAATTTACCCGGTATCGACGTCAGACTGACTGGCCTGTAATTTCCGTCACCTCAATCTGACTCAGGTCAGATTCCTGTAAAACAAATGCAGAACCAAGAGAAAGCCCTGACACAAAATAGGAAGTGAAAGCAGGAGGGAATGCAGAACAGAAGAATAGGATGTGCTCAGAAACCGAGGCAAAATACAGGTGCAGAAAGGGCCAATGACTGTTTTCTTTCACAAGCACTGGGAGGCAAACCTTTTCTTGCACACAAACAGCCCCCCAATCTTAAACAACTCCTCACCCACAATAATACAACATCTAACTTGAACATAGACACAAATCTGACATTAAGAATCACAAGACTGAGAAACCTGCAGGGCTCTAGTCGGGGGGGAGCTCTCAGGTACGGAGCTCCGGAAGAGAACCTCTAGGGGGCGGGGCGGTCACATGGTGAAGCCCCGCCCCCTTCTTTACCCCGCCCTCTGCTTCGATCCTCATTCCGTTTGGGAATGAGGATGAAGCAGGAGGGTAAGTAGCCGGGCCTTCTGACACACTTCCGGTGATGTCAGGGGGTGTGGCCTTCTGTCACTTCCGGTGATGTCAGGGGGCGTGGCATATGCAAATAAGTTATGCTAATGAGTTATGCTAATGAGCTCCGGCAGCTCTTTTTCTACAACAAGACCCCTGGAAACCTGTATGAGAACACTTCAGCCTTCCAAGACATTCTATGGGTGACCTCAAAGTAGCTGTTTTATTGCAAAGGAACTTCAGGAACAGACCAGAAAAAGACATTGCTGGATTACAAGTTAACAACACTCAAAACAACCCCCACCAGGGATATTGGTTTCTTATCTCACTACATATGCTAATCTCATTCAGTCCTTATATCTGTATTCTCACCAAGAAGGGCCATACATCCTCTTTATTTTATTGTACTTTTATTGTTTTTTCTTATTTGGAATAGTAGATTGGAATCGTGGTTGTAATGCAATGAATAGTAGAATGTAATGTTATTTGGAATGGTAGATCAGAGTGTAATTCTCTGGTCTAGTGACAGAGGAGACATAACACTACACAACCAATCACCTCACCTTAAAGAAAAGGATGCTGTTAGTTACCTCTATGCTTGAAAGAAGACAGATGGAGTGTAACAACAGCGTCTCAGTTAATTATTCTCAGCATTCCAGAATTAAGAAGGGTACATTTACACATCAGTCTCCAATTCTGATATATTTATTTGCTTCACTATGTTTCCCCCCGGAATTAAATCCAAACAAAGGGTGACCATATAAACTAGGCTTGTTATTCCCATTTGGTCCTTGCATCTATTAAACATCTTCATTATGTTGTGTGTTAGTTTGCTACTCACCCTCTGCCTATATGTACGGACTGGTAACTTCCATTTCAATGTATCTGAAGAAGTGTGCGTGCACATGAAAATGTATACTTTAAATAAAACTATTTTAATTTATAGCACATTCCATTGCTGACCTAAGAGTGGCAGTCTCAAACAGAGAAGCTTCAAGGAAGATTACCAACATACAACAAGTACTGTGCACAGATGATTATAACATATCATAAATAATTTTATATTTTTTGAAAAATATTTTTACAATAATTTCTACATATATAATAAATCATCTTAATCAAAAATATCAAAAATCATCTCCAAGACACGAGCACATGTTATAAAGAGACTTTAAGGAGTCCTCCCTTTTGAAACTTTTATTTAACAGAGGAGGACTATTATTAAAGGTTGTACAATAGCTTTCGAGATTCTTGGAGATGAGATTTTGTGCACGGTATTTGTTGTATGTTGGTTTTCCTACTTACCGTGGGTCCTTGTTTGGTTTTGTGAATTGCTGCCAAGGAAGATTACAACATGAGACTGCTGAACTTGAGTTCATTCACAAATTCAGAACAATGGATCCCCTCGAGGCTGAATAGGAACATAGGATTCTTACTCCACTACAGATGCTAATTCCTTCCCAGCTTTAATCAAACTAAATAGATTTTTTCATTGTACCTCTCCATCCTGACTCCTTATTTTGCAACACCCCTCCCATGGCCTCATGGATCTCCCTTCCTGCTTGTATCTGACAAAAAGGCACTTTGACTCTTCAAAGCTCATCCCTACACACACACACCCCCGATTTTGTTGGTGCTGCTGTACTCCAGTCTAGCTGTTCTACAGACCATCTTGGCTACCTTCTCAAACCTTTACTGAGAATCGGTTTAGAAGTACTGTAGCATGTTTTATTTGCTCATGCTTACGCACTGGCTGTTTATCTGTTCATGCAGCCATCTTTCTGATGGTTTTGGGATCCATGCTTTCCCCATATGTATTCCTGTATCACGCATCTGATTTAGTTTACAGTGTGTGTTTGTAGTAGCTTATTCAGTAGTGCCTTTCAATAAGCCACTTAATTCGTACCAGTAACACTTTGGAGCTGGCATCTTCCTCCTGATAGTTCAGTACCCCCTAGGTAATAAGAACACAAACAGGCCGCCTGCTTAAGGGGACCAAATTAACGCTCCCTCACCAGTAGGCTAGGTCTCTCTGCATTTCTCTAAAGCAACCTGGCATTATGAAAAAGAGTATGCTTGCAAACATTAGTGGCTAAACCAGGACACATCCTCTACTGGTGTATTTTTGCTGAGGCCCACTGTCTTCAGTAGAGCTGTATTTTTGGGGTGCTCACAGGCCCATATAACTCTTTGCATGTTTTCTCATGGATAAAAGTGACAGGGTAATGTGAGTGTGACCTCGGCCTATACTTGGCATGTATTTAAAAGTCTATAGCACAGGATAGCTTGTGACATTTGTCATTGCCAGCAAAAAAATCAGGTGGTTCTTGGTCGCTCATGCATGTTATTCTGGTTTTGGCTCAGAAAGTGCTGGTGTTAGGCTCTACAAGCTTGTGGCTTGCTTGCTTTACACATATTTTGGGGGTTGGCATGTATTCATAATTCATTTTCGTGGTATAAAGTCATGTAACAAGGATTAGGCAGTTGGACGGGGTTTTGGAGCACTCTGTAGAAAAAAGAAAAGGCCAGATCATCATTTATAACAGGCTGAATGCATTTTCCATTATGCTGTCAAGTATCCTATGGAAGTGCTTTTATTGCTGAATTGCAACATGACTGTTAAATGGATGGTCAATAAATGCATGAAGATTGAAATAACAACAGCAATATTCAGTTTTTGTACAGTGTTTTGAGCAAAGCATTTTGTATACTTTATCACAGATCATATGCCATAACCCTATAAGATCACGTAGTATTAATATTGTCACCATATTGCAAGTGTCACAGGGAGCAAAGACATAGAGGCTGATCTCAGCCCACCTAATGAGTTCTTGACTGAACTAACATTTGAACTAGGATTGGAGCCACCTGGTTCATAGCTCTCAGAGCTCTAACCCTCAATAATTACTCTGTGCTAGCTGCCAGTAATACTGTGAATGAAATGATCTCTGATCTCACGTCTCCCAGGATAAATCTGTAATGACTTGCATTTAGTGGTAAAACATATTTCATTTTATAGCTCACTCTCCCATCCATCAAAATTTCCCTTTCCTTTTATCATCAGCATAAGTATTTGAAGCCAAATGCTATTATTCCCATTTTACAGATGGAAGATTGGGACTGAAAGACGTCCACAGAAGTCTGTTGGTAAGTTCATGTATTACATCATGATCTTTGATGGTCCAAAAGGTGAAATACAGGTCGTGCTGCTGATTTAGATAGTATTTCCATTGCTCGTTTAGAATGTTCCTGCTAGGAAAGAGAGTCTGGGGAGGCTTGAAGTTATTCCTTGCCCTTTTTACCATCCCTGTTTTGTGATCTCACGGTGATTATGAAATAAGTCACTGTACTCACATGAGTGGCTGAATGTAACACAACTGCTTTATTGCAACCAACTTCAGACTAACACAGAAACTGAAATTAAGAAAAAGAGAACAGTCCAGGGGGATGGAGTTTTCCTCCATCCTATAATCAGGTTCCAGTTAACTCTTTACTATCCATTGTACTGCACCCTGCATTTTGAGAAGCTGTTACCAGACTCACCCTTAGCAAAGCAGCTAGTCAGTAGATGGAAGATGCTCTTGATTGATTAGGCCAGGGGTGGCCAAACTTGTTTAACGTAAGAGCCAGATAGAATAAACGTCAGAGAGTCGCAAGACATGAATAAATATTACACACACATTTTGTTTTTAAAAATATACAGACTTGCTTTTTATGAACATTAAATGAGACTGCCAAAAATAAAAACAAAAAGGATAAAAACAGATATTGATAGATATTTATTTGTCCAATGATATTTGTTTGCTAATTATGTTTGTTTGTGTATGAGAGAGAGAGGTGGAAAGAAAGAGAGAGAGAGAAACAAAGAAAGAAGAGAAGAGATTGGATTTATACCCCGCCCTTCACTACCCAAAGGTGTCTCAGAGTGGCTTACAAACTCCTTTCCGTTCCCCTCCCCTCAACAGACACCCTGTGAGGTAGGTGGGACTGAGAGAGCTCTTGACAGAAACTGCTCTTTTTCAAGAACAGCTCTTATCAGAACTATGGCTTGCCCAAGGTCAACCAGCAGGTGCAAGTGGAGGAATGGGGAATCAAGCCCAGTTCTCCCAGATTAGAGACCGCACACTTAACCATGACACCAAGATGGGGGAGGGAAGGAAGAAAGAGAGTAAGAAAGGAAGGGAGAAAGAGAGAAAAAGAAAGCAGGAAAGAAAGCAAATAGATGGGGGAGGGAGGGAGAAGTGGAAAGAAAGCAACTTTAACTTTAAATGTGTCTTCCAACACACACACCCGCCCCCTCCTCATGGACTGGCTTGGCTTGGAGAAAGGATTTAAAGAGACAAATGCCTTCTCCAAGCCAGCCGGCGGGGTGGGTGGCTTTAATGCATTTAAAGTTGCTTTCTTTCTCTGCTCCCCACAGCCTACCCAGGGAAGGGAACACCAGCTGGGGAAGGGAAGACCGAATGGGGAGGCATGCGTCCCCTTTGCTTCCCCAGCCACCCTTCCAGGAGGCACACAATGTGATTGAAAGAGCCGCATGTGGCTCCCGAGCCGCAGTTTGGCCACCCCTGGACTAGGCTTTCCCCACTGTCTCCTTCTACTGTTAGGTTGTGCAACTGACCTGACCTTCTTGTTCTTCTCCTTCTGGATCTGCCAGGGCAGATGACTCACATAATAGTGATAGGAGAAGAACAGAACAGTTAGGAGCAGGAACAGAACTTGCCTTTTGCTGAGACCTGGCCCGCCTATGCAGTAGAATAAGGGGCTAGCATGTTGAGGTACAATGGAATTTGGATGGAGAGAAAGGAGGACCATAATGCTCCCAGCACTGCAAAAGTTGTTTGGGGAGCTTTCTACATGTAGAAGCATTTGAAGTATCCACTTGTCATCTGAAATGTCCATTCTATTGCATTACAGTTTTACCCTTTCAGTCTTTATTCCACTGCTTGTGTCAATCAGGCCTTACCGCTTTTCAATTTCTAAAACGTGGTAAGCTGCAACTCAAATCTGTCCTGAAGCAATGCTACAGGAAGTTTTTCATAAGGATTCAAGTGGTCATGTAATTCAGTCTGTGGGTGACTCTTTCTCTGCCCCTCTCTATAAGTCCCTGTTTGTTTGCCCCAAGAGCCTCTTGAACAGGCCTTCCCTGTTTCCTTTCTCTGTTCCAAGGTATTCTTGGAACTTCAGCATTGCAATCAAAATATAATGTGCAAATGAAGAACATTTCCACACATGTGTATTAATCATGTTAAACCCAGTTACGAAAAAGTTTTCTTTGGAAGAGATTTTTATTTGAGAGGAAGGGAAACATCAAGCACATTCTTCTTTCCTTATTTATTCGTCCAGGGAATGGAGGACTAATTTTGCTTCTTTCAGATCCTTTGGGTCATAATTTACAATTTTATGCCTGCAGAAGCTTCTTTGCCCAAGAGCATATTTATGCCCCCCATACATTCTGTGAATTTCTTAGCTGAGCCTCTCAATAAGTGCTTAATATTTGAGAGCCTTGTTTTCTATAGCAGTGTTGCTAAGCTGTTCAGTGCTCTGCGGCATTCTTGCATCCAGAGACACCAGTTCTCAAATAGCACACACCTATTCACAGCTCTGGAATACAGTATAAATGCAGCCAAGGTATTGTGGTGTCAAGGCTGAAATAGCAGTGCTTTGCCAGCTCATTAATTCCCAGACACATAAGGCCTGATGTAGGTCCCTCGTGAAGACAATAGGAATCTTTCATTGACTTCCAGGGAGCTTTGGATCATTCAGGCCACCAAAGAAATCTGCTTATGAAGCAAATGCGGTCAGATTAACCTAAAGTGTGCAATACATTTGGAAAGGGCTGAAAAGCCTCAAGAACACCCACGTAATGTTAGCTAATTGTATGGTTGAACTGTAAACCACAATCAGAGGAGTCCTATGGAAGAATGGCATCGTGTACTCTGACAAGGGTTTTCCAGACCTGCTTAGAAATCTCATACCAGTCCAGCACCTTCCTAGTCCCTTCTGAGTAGTGAGCAATGGATAAATGTAAAAAGAGCAACAAGAATCCAGAAATGAGCTTGGCCATCTACCAGCTCCTTTTATCCATGGTTCTCTAGAATAAGTATGTACAGTTTATTAGGTAAGATTTCACATCTGACCTTGGAATGATAACCATAATAATGTTGAGCATCCCCTACCTCCCTGGGACAATTCTGGGTTGTTCTGGGACAGTGCTACCTAGTTTCATTTCCAGTGAATAAGAAAGAGCCCAGGAAAGTTATGGTGTCCTGTTAATATCTGCTTTATTTATAAGCAGGCGTAAAGGAGCAAATGCTAAAACCTTTTCGCCAGTAATCTGAATTAGGTCCACAAAGGGAGAAAATGTGCCTGAGGATGCCTCAGCAGCTGCCAATTCACAGCTCTCCTGACTTCTCCCTCTAAATTCAGACTGCAAACTTGCTTCAGCCTGTTCCTCTGTCCCCCTGGCCCTGCCACGAGCTGAAGGCTGTCATTCTCCAAGAATAGGGGAGAGAGATTCTGTGGCTATTGAGCTATATTAACATTCTTTTGCTAAATCCCAGACTACCAACTGAGGAATCAATCAACCAGTCAGTAAGCTATCAGTTTAGCAAAGGATGGTCAGCCAGCATCCCTGAAGCACTTTGTATACATAATCTTTAAAAACAGTTTACAACAGTTCTGTAAAGTAGGTCAGTATAATTATCACCATATTTCAGATTGGGGGTCAAGGTTAACACTGAGAGACAGTCACATTCCTCAGGCAATCTAATAAATTTGTGGCTGAGAAGTAATTTGAAATATTCTTGGCTCACAGCACACTGCCTGGTCCCATGCATATTTACTTAGAAGTAAGGTTCCATTTGCTCAATGGGACATGGCCTTAGCCGCTATGTGAGCTTAGCTAGATTTGATGGATGACCGTGAAATATTCATGCATACATTTGTCTCTCTATGCTATTATTCTATCTCCTCCCCCCCCAGCTTTCATTTCTAATTGTCTTCAGGTATTGGGATAATTTGTTGTAAAGTAATGCACAAGCGCTGAATGCATACACCAGCAAGTTGTGCAACTGCAGTTGCATTTTAAAGAAATATCTGTGGCATGTGTGTACATGAACTACTTCTGTCCATGTAGTCACACATATAAATGCATTAAATTATACAAGAAATATTCAATTATAAATACAATAAAAGTGTAATTGTAAACTAAATTGCACTGTTCTAAATCCAGTAAGGTCTATGGGTTTAGAATGGTGTAACTTGATTTAGAATTGCACTATAAATCCCAAACACTATTTTCTAATGCAAAAATGCGTAGAAAATTGTAAGCTAACAAGATACAATGCATCAAAGGTTTGTGTAGGATCTTGTCCTGTGATACATAATTACATATGTTTTGCCGCCAAAAGTTCCATGAGGAAATGGTTGATAAGTGTGCACATTCAGAAAGTATATCATACCTCATTCCTTTGTGATAATGTGTGTGTAATTTAAGGGTGGTCTATCAAATAAAATGAATAAATAAAATAAATAATGTGCTGTCAAATCACCTCTGACTTATGGTGACCCTATGAATTAATTGCCTCCAGAATGTCCTATCGTGAACATCCTTGCGTGGTCTTGCAAACTGAAGGCTGTGCCTTCTTTCAAGTGAATCTGTCTCTTTTCCTGCCACCTTCAAATTTTCCTAGTATTATTGTCTTTTCCAGTGAGTCTTGTCTCCTCATGATGTGACTGAAGTACCATAACCCTCAGTTTAGTCATTTTTGATATGTGTGATAATACTTCTTAAATTACTTCACAAAAAGTGTTGGCTTCCTGATAATCTGACTATGGCTGTGTGGATTATAAATGTATAACATGTGCCAGTGACATAAACTGCACTTCTCTCTTTATGGGGTTGCTTTCTTTGGTGTCTGTTCAATGCTTGGGAACAATACAAGGAATAGAACCCCATTTTGAACCTTGCTATTCTCCTGTTAGAGCATAGCATTGTGGTATGTAACATAAAACAACTGTAAGGGCTGAAGTTACAAAACAGTGCATTGATTTCTCATCAAAGAGAAATAAAAAATAATTTATTTATATATTTTATTCATTAATTTATTAATATATTTATTTACCAGATTTATACCCCGCCCTCCCAGCCCAAACCGGCTCAGGGCGGCTTACATAAAAAATAAAAACACATAAATAATGAAATAGAAATTCCTCATTTAAAACGTTAAAAACAATAAAGGGGATCAATGGCTATAGCTAAAAAGTGAATTTCGTAAGAAGAAATTCCCCTCCCTATATCAACACTAGTAGATTTCCTTTGGCCTCTCTCTAAAATGATCCACAAGCCCAAATCTTCAATGAGTATCATGACGATCAGACAAAATTTAGTTGTGGATATTTTTCTCCCTTGGCCTCAGATTGATAGTGGAAAGTGCCGTCAAGTCACAGCCGATTTATGGCAACTAGGGATGGGCATGAACTGGCTCACAAACTAAAGTTCATCATGGATTTTGTCCAGCTCGTGATTCACAGAGCAATATTTGTGGTGGCGTGACCGGCACGAACATTCCACAAAATTTCATGCTGTTTGCGTCAGTTCGTGGCAGTTCATGAATGGATACATTTCCAGACAAACTATCTTTGCTCAATTAAACTGTTTACAAAACTTCAAAGCAACAGGGGGTGGAATTCTCCAGCCTTGGTAACACCAATAACCAACCCCCTCCCCAAGCTTAACAGGCACTGCTGGTTGCCAATCGTAGAGTTCCCATTCTGCTCTATGGGATCAAAATGGTATAAAGACCCTCAGCTCAGCTCCACAGCCCCTACTCTGTTGACTGTTGGCAGTAAGAGAGGCAGGGAACTTCTTGAAAGCAGAGCACATTAATTTTTTCCTGATTGTGAATACCTCTCCCCTGCTGGGGTTTAGGTGTTTGGTGGACTCGGGGCTCTGAGTCACCATGTCTCTCTGTTCACACCGAGTGGTGGGGCTTAGTTGCTGGGTGCTTTGGCTGAGGACCCACGTTTTATACCCTTTTGATTGTGAACTTCTCTCCCCTGCTGGAGTTTGAGTGTTAGGTGGACTAAGGGCTCTGACCCACCCCATCTCTCTGCTCACGCTAAGCTCTGGGGGCTTAGCTACTGGGTGCCTTGGTTAAGGGCCCACATTTTAGACCCTCCTGATTGTGAACACCTCTCCCCTGCTGGGGTGTGGGTGTTAGGTGGGTGTCAGGGCTGGGTGTCAGGGCTCTGACCCAGCCATCTCTCTGCTCATGCCGAGCAGAGGGGCTTAGCTACTGGGTGTCTTTGCTGAGGACCTACATTTTACACTCTCCGATTGTGAACTTCTCTCCCCTGCTAAGGTTTGGGTATTAGGCGGACTCAGGGCTCATGGCCATACAAGAGAGGTGGGGCCAGATGACAGCCTTATGTGACCAGTACTCCAGGGGATTGGAGTCAGCTGGCTCAGGGGACTTGGCAAGGTACTCCCTCACCATCACCTCTGTTGACTCCTCTGCTATTGCATGCCTGGCATCCCTCCCACTGCTGACCTCCCAGTTCACTACTGACAACCAGTAGTGGGGCTTCTCCCTAATTGGGCTCTTTAAGGCAGAGGTGCTGGGCTGCAGCTCCTCCTCCTCCTCCCCAGCTTCTTCCACTTGCTGTTCCCTCTGGCCATGTCTGTTGGCCTATAGCCTCTGCGCTTCTTTGCAGAGCTCATGCTTTCATTGCAAGCATTCTGCATTCCAGAGAGCAATGCTGCCTTTTTTCAGGGGGTCACAGATACAGGCTACCTTGTATTCCCCTATATTGAAGAGAGGATGTAACTTGGTGGTGATGCCTACCTGTACTTCTCTGCCAAGGCTATGACCCATGGGAGCATAGCTGTCCCCTTGGGACCCAGCTTGCTGACAAGGTGAGTGACCATTTCCTGGGCTCTCCATGTAGTCCTCTTGATCTCTTAGAGGGTGGCTTGCCTTGGTGTCCCACTCATAGCAGCCCAAGTGCAGGGAGCCTTTCTTGGAGGGGCCTGCTGATCCCCTTCCACTTCTCCCTGCTGAGAGGGAGTGTGCCTCTTCTTCCTCCTGCTGGCTGCCACTATTTCTTCTGGTATAGTTGTGTGCACCCTTTGCAGGTGCCTGCGGAGGATGGAGAAGAACAAGCGTTGGGGGTTTGCACCCTTCTGGACATGTGTGTGGCACACCTGGCACTCTGCCACACAGGGGTCACTGGGGAGGGTACTTGGCAAGGTACTGTGGCCTCTGTCCCCCCCCCCCATCACAGCTGTCAGAGTCCTCCTCTCCAAAGGCTGTTGGCAACTGCTGGTGTCACTGGACAGTGCTAACAACTTTTTTGCCTCTGTGACAAGCCCCAGGAACAGATCAGAGGAAGGAGGCTCTGAAATCCCTGGTGATGCCCTGCTAGGGCCAGGCTCCAGTGGGCAGGCAGGATGGGTTTGGTGCCTGGGGACGGGGGCCTGTGGTACACAGGGGGTGGAGGACTTCTTCCTCCCACGATGAGCACCCTTTAGTATTTTCACCCACATGGCAAACAAAGGAGGGGTGGGAGGGCACAAACATGTGAGACCTTTTTGGGGGGGTCCATAACAGTGTTCCCTCTAAGCTGAGTTAGTGTGAGCTAGCTCACAGTTTTTTAGCCATCAGCTCACACATATATTTATTTATTTGTCAGATTTTTATCCCAACCTCCTGGCCCAGGCTGGCTCAGGGCGGCTCACAACAGAATAAAATCTCAATACAATCACATCAAACCATAATTTCATAAATACAATATTAAAACGCAAACATAATAACATAGTAAAGTGCTAGTACATTCCTCATTCCCGGTCAACCTTCCGCGGTTATCTAGGGTGATTGGCTCGGGCAATATTAAGGGGACCAGCGGGCCAGGGTTCTGCCAGCATAGATGTTAGTTGCTGGCAGTAGAGGTGTTAGTGGTGGCGGCTCCAAAAGCCTGGCGGAAGAGCTCCGTTTCACAGTCCCTGTGGAACTGTGAGAGGTCCCACAGGGCCCTGATCTCTTCTGGGAGCTCGTTCCACCAGACTGGAGCCACCACTGAAAAAGCCCTGGCCCTGGTCACCACCAGTCTGGCCTCCTTGCAGCTCAGGAGAGCCAGCCGATTCTGAGTCCCTGATCGCAGCGTCCTCTGGGGTACATATGGGGAAAGGTGGTCCCTCAGGTATGCAGGTCCCTGGCCATAAAGGGCTTTAAAGGTAAGAACCAGCACCTTGAAGTGAACCCAGTATGCTATAGGCAGGCAGTGCAGCGTCTTTAGCACAGGTTGGATGTGTTCCAGAATCAGGATTCCCATCTGCAACCTGGCCGCAGCATTTTGCACCAGCTGAAGCTTCCAGATTTGTGACAAGGGCAGCCCCATGTAGAGGGCATTGTTTTGTTTTTCTTTTTTTAAGTACCCATAGGTACACTTTTATTAATTTTTCTTTTATAATCTACAACAAACAAATCTACACACTACAAACAGACACTCTACTACACATAACATATATACCAAGAGTACAGTTACATTGTATGCTTATATCCAATTACTTAATAAAAATGCTCTATCAGACACTTTCCATTCTTCTGTCTTCTGTGTTCTCAAGTCCAATGTGCTATAATTGCCTAATCTTCTATTATATTTATATTATACCAATCATAAAAAATTTTCCATATTTTTTTGAAATGTCCACTCTTTGCTTAGTCTCATTTCTAAAGTCAGTTTATCATTTTCTGCTGTTTCAAAAAGTTTATTCACAAACTCCTGTTTCGTTGGTATCACCATAGTTTTCCAATATTTGGCATATAAGATTCTTGCAGCTGTCATCATATAAACAGTTAAATACCTATTCTCTTTTTCATAATCATTTGGAAATATATTCAACAGCAAGACGTGTCCTGAACCAGCAGAGGCATGAGAAGACTTTGGCTGCACACACCAAGAATTGGGAGTTTAGGGTAAGGGTAGGAGGGGGAGAGAGGAAGAGGAAGAGGGAGGGGAAGAGGAAGAGGAAGAGCAAGCAAGAGAGAGAGAGCTGGTGTTGGGCCCTCGCTTTTATTGGGAGGTCAAGGGGTGGGGTCATCTTGGCCTCCTCTCTTGGCACACCTTCTGGTAGTCCGTCCCCCAAAATATGCTGACTGGTACTGGGGTCGAAGGTCCGCAGGAGAGGGCAATGTTGAATCTAATGGGAAAATAGTTTGAACAATGGCACGTGATGGGATTATGTCTTCTGCTGGCCAGAGGCATTGTTCTCCTGTTGTGTTATGTCTGCAGTTTCGACTGGATTAGGTGGGGGGAAACATGTTGCTTACGTGCAAAGGAAGGGGATTCTTCATGGAGTCTGGGTCCCCTATCTTCTGGCCTGGCATGGCAGCAGCCTGGCTTCTTACTGCTATACATGGCTAGGGAACTGGTCCACCTTACTGCAGGAGAGTGGGTTGGTGGCATGCAGGAATCATAGGCACAGCATTTCACAGGAAGGCATTCTTCTGGACGTGTGTCTATAGCTGGCATGACTTAGTGCCACCTTGTAATTCAGTCCCTCTTGCACATAACTAGCACACTTCAGGCCCTCATAGGTATGAGTTCATAGGAGCACACTAGGTGCCTTGTAGGGCAACACCGAGAACCGAGGTGGAGCAGAGTGGGAGAGAGAAACTGTCTCTCCCTCTCTCAACCACACACGCCAGGTCTACATTCTGCTCCTGCAGAAAATCCCAAAGGACTGTGGTCTTATTATTTATAAACCTGGCGTTGCACAACACCAATGTCAGGGGGGGTGTCAATCTTCACTCAGGAAGGACGGCTCCAGAGCAAACTAATTTATGCAGTAGCCAAATCTCTCGCTCACAACTTTAATGCCAGCAGCTCACAAAGTAGAATTTTTACTCACAAGACTCCACAGCTTAGAGCGAACATTGATCCATAACTGGTACCTCAGAAATGTAATCCACCCCAATCTCGAGAGATTGTAGAGGAGCGGGAGGCAGAGTGAGGTTCTCTGCAGGGGGTCCATTCTACACATTTTTGAACCTGCACATGACATTTCCCCCAAAAGCACTTTCCTGGCTTGGCTTTAGTCCTGTTGGGTTTGCAGTGTGACAATGCAGTAGTTCTGCTGGGCACTTTGCACTGGTTCTGCTGGGCTTGCAAAAATGCTCACCACCACCTTCAGCTCCTACTGCAGAGATTTTCTGGCTTAACCTTCGTCCTGTTGGGTTTGCACTGCCACAGTAGCACTGGTTATGCTGGACACACTGCACTGGTTCTTCTGAGTTTGCAAAAATGCCTTCCACCTTCAGTTTCTACTGCAGAGTTTCTCTGGGACTTTGATTCTGTTCTGTGGGGCTTCTATTGCCCTTGCTTTTTTGCTGTCCCCCCCCCATTGGAAACAACGGCGGATGGGGCACCTTCTTTGGGAGGGCATAACTTCAACCCCACAAATCCAATCTTCACCAAACCTGGAGGGCAGATAAAGGAGAGTCAGTTAGTTGGAGATCCCTGGTGAGTTTGGTGTCTGTAGCTTGCACAGAATCCGCTCTATACACTCCTGAACCTCCGAAACCCGTGCCTTCATTTCCCCAGAAAGCACTTTTCTGTGACACCTTCTTTTTGGGGGGGGCGTAATTGGGACTCCGTAAATCCAATCCTCACCAAACTTGGACGGCAGGTAAAGAAGAGTCAGCTGGAGATCTCCTATGAGTTTGGTGTCGCTAGCATTCTGGGATGCTGGTCTGCTAAGTCATGAACCTCACAAATTGAACCAGTTCCTTTGCCTCTTAAAAAATCATGAAAGTCCATGGCTCACAAACCAGGTACACCATGAACTGAACCAAACTTCATGTTCCTGGTTTGCACCCATCTCTAATGGCAACTCCACAGGGTTTTCAAGGAAAAAAAGATGTTCAGAGGCGGTTTTACTTCTCCTGTGTAGCAATCCTGGACTTCCTCGGTGGTGTCCCGTTCAAGTGCTAACCAGGGCCGATCCTGCTTCAGCTTCTGAGATCTGACAAGGTCAAGCTAGCCTGGGCCATCCAGGTCAGGGTGCCCTCAGGTTACCCTCAAACCTTTTGCAGTTTTCCAAGATCTTGATTTGCTGCAGACGGCAATGATGTTGTTTCACTACACTTAAAATAAAGGCTTTTAGACTATTTAATGTGTTTACTTAAGTACTTCATTTATAGCCTGACTTTCTCATTCAGACTCAAGACAGTTGAATCATGATAATTGTAACTGTGTCTGGGTGTTTAATGGTATGCTGTCTCAGGAATTATCTGTTGAGAACCAGCATAAAATAGTTTGATCTCCTTATTTCCCCCCCCCCCAAAGGCTCATACTCTCTGATAGGAGATGTGGTTTGAGTCTGTATTAAATGTGTTGGGCAGCTCCTTGATTATTTTCCCTTTCTTTTTAATGAAGTGCAGAGACGGGATGCTACAACTGTGATAGAGAGGGGCAGCATAACTCTCTTTATTCCTTGAGTATGTGCAAAGTCATTATCTAAGCTGTCCCCACCCCCCGGAATAAGATATGTGGTCTCTATAGCCTTTATTTTTGACCTTGGAAATAGGCCATGGGAGAAAGCAGGAAGGGAAAGGGTTAATCGGCCTTTTCCATCCTAGTATTAGCCTCCCAATGGCTGTTTTTCATTAAGTGGGGGGGAAAGGGTCAGGAGGAAGAATTCTACAGTGTGTTTAAATGTTTGCTTTTTGTGAGGCTGGCCAGCTGACTTCTTGCTGTTATCCCTACTACCCGCAGCATGCAGAAGAGAAGCCACTACATGAGAGAACAGAGATCACTGACCAGCCAGTGTAGTGCCTGAAATTCTATTTGGGTTCAGTGTGTTCAGGATTTCAGTATGTTACATGGCACTGAACACTGAACGGAACTAACAAGTGATAAAGGAAGTGGCATTAGTTCATAAATTAGAAGTCGCCATCATGAGATGCACCTCCCCAAAGGCAGTTTTGGCTGTGGTCACACTGTAGGCTTGGTGCGATCTGGCTGTGCCTCTATTTGCCACAGTTTAAATAGTTGTGGGAAGTTTTGATCAGACATCCCACCCTGAACTGGCTTAACTGCTCACTTGCCCCATGGTCAGTAGTTCAGATTGTTGTAGCATTCTCTCTCTTTTTTTGTCTTTCACCCATGAGCATAAGCGTGTATCTGAAGCTCCAGCGCCTCTTTGACAGTCCCACAATCTCTCTGCCAAGGCCCCTCTCAGCCTCCTTCCTTTCACCTCTCTTCCATGGAATACAAGGGTGTGTGTGCAGATTTACATGAGAGTAGTCCCATTGAGCTGCGGTGGCTCAAGTGGTTAAGACGCTGAACTGCAGGCTGTGGAAGGTCGGTAGTTCAGCAGTTCGAGACCTGGGTTGCCGCATGACGGAGTGAGCTCCCGTCTCTAGTCCCAGCTCCTGCCAACCTAGCAGTTCGAAAGCAAGAAATTGCAAGTAGATAAATAGGTACCACTTCGGTGGGAAGGTAACAGCGTTCCTTGCGCCTTGGTGTTTAGTCATGCCGGCCACGTGACCACGGAAACGTCTTCGGACAGCACTGACTCTTCGGCTTTGAAACGGAGATTAGCACTGCAACCCTAGAGTTGGACTTGACTGACTTTCGAGCAAGGGAACCTTTACCTTTACCTTTTAGTCCCATTGATATCAGTGTATTTACCCTTGTGTCAATCATGGGATGCTCTCAGACGCTGATGCAGAAACAGGAGAGAGGGGTTTGGTGAGGATTTGTCACTCAAAAACAACTACCCTGGGGACTCCCAATCCAAAATAACTACTTGACCACAGTGATTGACAACACCAAGGGCCATTGTGCGCTTTTGCACATAGAGCTACCTGATCAAAAAAAAGGGGGGGGGGGGGCAGAAATGGAAGGAAAGGTTCAGACTTCCCAAACGGCTTGACTTCATATCAGGGGGGTTCAGACATCGGGAAATGCAGGGTGGAAGTGCTGGCATCCCTTAATACTGGACTTTCTCCAGTTTCTGATTACCCGGCTTCCAAAGCAGGGCAACGTGGGGTACTGATGACTGGGGCATGGAAGGCAGATGTTGTCATCTGATCATGCTCTTTAAATCTGCAAATGTAACACTACTATATCATGGCAAACTGCTCGTGTGATCGCAGACTTTGTCAGCAAACATGGAGAAAACTGATTGCCAACTATATTTGTTGTTGTAATAGCAGGAGATTGGTTTTAAATGCTACTAATACCCTTTCTGAAGGAGCTGCAGTGGCTCAAGTGGTTAAGACGGTGAACTGCAGGCTGTGAAAGGTCAGTAGTTCAACAGTTCAAGACCCGAGTGTTGCATGACGGAGTGAGCTCCCGTCTCTAGTTCCAGCTCCTGCCAACCTAGCAGTTCGAAAGCAAGAAATTGCAAGTAGATAAATAGGTACCACTTCGGTGGGAAGGTAACAGCGTACCTTGCGCCTTGGTGTTTAGTCATGCCGGCCACGTGACCACGGAAATGTCTTCGGACAGCACTGGCTCTTTGGCTTTGAAACGGAGATGAGCCCCGCAACCCTAGAGTCGGATTTGACTGGCTTTCGAGCAAGGGAACCTTTATCTTTTTAATACCCTTTCTCCTCCTCCACGCCCCACCCTAAATAATGTGGAGAATGTTATGGAAGACCAGACTGCATGCTCCTACCTGGCAATTGCAGGGAAACAAGTGATAGCATTGGATTTCACCTGATAGCCCCACAGACAGCTATTAAGGCCTAATCCAGTGTCACATTTCTGCCTGGTGTTGGCAAGTGACCAGCCCAATTTGCTAGGCTTCTCTCTTGCTGTGTTTCTCTTTTGTTTCAAGCCATGCAGAGACTTATCTTAACAGTGGGTCAAGTCTCAGTCAAATGTGTTCCATTCAAGGCCACCATGGGAGAATGGCAGGATATTGTCTTTCCAACAGCAAGTGAATTGCAGGCAGCTTAAGGTGGTATCCATTTCACCATAATGCTGGTTTATGTTACAGCTCTTTTCAAACTTCTAATTGCCTTGTATGCCTGACATTTATAGACATACCCCTGTTTTAAATGAAAACACAATACTGAGGTCAGGCGGAGGTTTGGGGACAGCAGAGATCCCAGGTGAGGGCAAAGGAGGAAATTGCTTCTAAATGCCAAGCATGTTTTAAAGGGGATGGGGAAGAGAGAAAAATAGAGTCATGGGGAGTGTGGAAAAGCATTAATCAGAGCCCCAAAGGCATGAAGGAATATTAATGATGTTTCATACCCTAGAATTTCATGCTTTCGATATATTTATTCATCTGGCTTTGGGAATAAGTTTATAGCCCCATCCATAGCGAGGATGGTGTGTATACCGCAGAGCATCCCTTTGCACAGTGCATTTTCTCAGTAGGCTTCTTTCGAAAAGCTGCTCCCAAAGAAACTCCAAATCATTGGAATTTAAAAAGCAATTTAGGGATTTGGCAGTTCAACAAATTTTACATGGGGAATCGAGGGTAAAATCATATTCATGCAGGTTTTTCCCCTCTAAATTGCTCTTGAACTAAATGTCCAAATTGTGTGTGCTTGGCTTTTTGTTTTTGTCTTAATCTGATGGAGCACAGTAATTCTGCAAGAACAGCTGGTGAGAAGGAAACCCTTTGGACAATTGGAAAAGTTCAGGGATGTTGCATGCTCATGCACTCTTTTGGAACATGACCTTGTAGGATTACAAATTCAGTATTCACATCTCCAGCAGAATTTAGCAATGAAGGGGGGGGGAATAAGGCAAATTAAATTTTGCAGCTTGACCGTTTTTGTTCTTTGCATGAATCCAGCAGAGGAAATTGATGTATAGAAGCAGGCTATAGTACATGGATCTCTTGTCGAATTACAGACACAATGAGTAGTCAGTGCTGGTGTGCATTTGCATTATAATGCCCCATCCCCACTGAACCTGGTGGATGCATTTATTTATTTATTCATTCATTCCTGTACAACAGGTTACAACTAGAATTGAATTGGGATCATAAGCTTAAAAATCACCACCATGGGTGATTCTGCACTAGACTTTAAATCCTGGTTCATCCCTC
Organism: Gekko japonicus; assembly: GCF_001447785.1. Classification (NCBI taxonomy): domain Eukaryota; kingdom Metazoa; phylum Chordata; class Lepidosauria; order Squamata; family Gekkonidae; genus Gekko; species Gekko japonicus. The sequence continues at coordinate 427,380 of NW_015174870.1, read as the reverse complement.
TCCCCAAACTTACGTTCTACACTCCACTCAAGTTCACCCCTGTAATTACCTCGGGGTATTTTTTTTTCCACATTACACTGAAGTCTGGTTTTGCCCCACACTTGTCCCAGGATAAACAGATGCTGTTATAACCAGGGATATATGCAAGGTATTGTGTCATGAATTGAACTCTGAAAAACCACAGATGAGATCCAAGTGCGGAAAGGACCCATGACTACTCTAGAACAAAGGCTGAAGTGGGATAAGAAAAATAATTACATGGATTCATGGGTGTGAATAGGAACGTCCTGTCTCCTGAGTAACTATCATGCATATCCAGCATTTGGACAATAAGGCTGCAATAATTGCTCATGCATTCAGACTTTGTTTATGATGATTCAAACCTTTAATGTTATTGGAGCATCCTTAAGGATGACACTGATAACTGATATCCCTTGGTACAGGTGGGAATTGCACATCCCAGCAGCCCAGTGTCCCCTTAGTTAGCGTGAGTTAGCTCATAGTTTTTTAGCCTCCGGCTCACACATTTTTGTCTTAACTCAGGAAGGATGGCTCCAGAGCGAACTAAGTATGCAGTAGCCAAGTCACTCACTCACAACTTTAATGCCAGTAGCTCACAAAGTAGAATTTTTGCTCACAAGACTCCACAGCTTAGAGGGAGTATTGAGCAGCCCCTGTGATTCTGCCTCCTGATGCCTTCTAGTAAGCATCACATCCTCCTTCCCATTTAACAGTGATCAGCAGTGGGTCTTGGAATCTTCCCTGTGATCTACCACATATTCCATTGCTGTTGGGAGAGGACTAAGAAGTTCTACTCCCTTTCTTCTCCTGATGCATGATTCTATAAATCTCTCCCATGTTCTCCCTTAGATCCAGGTGGGTAGCCGTGCTGGTCTGAAGCAGCAGAACAAAGTCTGAGTCCAGTGGCACCTTTAAGACCAACCAACAAATAAATAAAACTTTGTTAATATTAAAGGTGCCACTGGACTCAAACTATGTTCTCCCTTAGCCATCTTTTCTCTAAACTGAATCTTTATCTTTTACTTGTAAGGATGGTGATCCAGCTCCCTAATCATTTTGGTTGCCCTTTTCTGCATCTTTGGCAACTCCAGTACCCTTTTTGAGATGCAGCAACCAAAACTGTACACAGTATTTAAAATGAGGCTGCAATACAGATTTTCACAACAGTATTGTGATACTTGGGAGGGAAGGTGGCATGGGATATCCAGATCTTGTCAGATCTCAGAAACTAAGCAAGGTCAGTACTTGGAAGAGACACCACCAAGGAAGACTCTGCAGAGAAAGTCAATGGCAAACCACCTCTGCTTCTTACTTGCCTTGAAAGCCCCTTGCTTGGGTCACCATGAGTTGGTTGTGACTTGATGGCACACACACACACTCAAAATGTATCCCCTGCACTGACCCTGCATTTAACCATGGAGCAACTGGGATATCTGTAATGGTTGGACATATGTGCAGTGCGGAGGCCATCAGATACACTAATTCAGTGTATCAGACCCACATGGAAGAAAATGTGGACAAATTCTTAGAAGAATTTTTGGCCTCCATTTCCATCACTTTCAGTTTTTAATGTTGCCAAAGCGAAAATTTGATATGCAAAGCAGAATTTCTGCCAATGTTTCATTACCTTTTCAGCTCCAGTTTCTTGTGCATGGATATTTAGGTTATTTTTTCTTAAATAACTTGGTATGAACTTCTCTTTTCTTGGGAGTTTCGGCTTTTAATCCTCTTCATTCTAAAATGCCCTGCAACGATTAATGTTCTCTTTTTTGTGAAAACCATGGCAAGGCTACAAAATAAATACTTTCTATAAAAACAAAAGTGGAAAACAGCTGATTCCAGATGAAGTATGTCTCTCAGACTTTTTAAGCTAAAGCAACTTTGGAAACATTTAATTGGACATACAAGAATAATCTCACCATTCTGTTTACGAGACATAAATGCATCTAAAAGTTTACGACCTGCTGAATTGCAAACTAATGGGCCAACCACAAAATCAAAGCACCCAATCAGCTACACCACATATTATAAACAACATAGAAATTAAATATGTATTGCATCCATGCAATCAATCTGGAGTGACTGGATTTGCTTTCAAAACAAGGTTGCCAGGATACAAGAACTACAGAGCTGAATGAGACCACATTTCCCTATGTGCAACCTATTGCCTTTTGGTACAGTACAATAAATGTAAAAGGCGATCGTTTTGCCCTGATCCGGGTGGCCCGGGATAGCCTGATCTCAGAAGCTAAGCAGGTTAATATTTGAATGGGAGACCTCTAAGGAAGTCCAGGGTCATGAGGTGGAGCCAGGCAATGGCAAACCACCTCTGAACTTCTCTTGCCTTGAAAACCCTACAGGGTTGCCATGAGTCAGCTGCGACTTGACGGCACTTGCCACCACAGAATGCAATAAATGTAAAATACTACAATGGATGTGAAGCAAGTGGGAAATGCCAACTGTGGCCCCGGTCACACAGGCCGGATATTGCAGGGGGAGGCGTGACTAATTGCCCCGGCACAGTTTGATGCGTGATTACGCGATCAGATGCACTGGCGGCACACCACGGGTCCTTCCCTTGGTGTCGGCGGGTAAATGAGGGACCGGAGGGGAATGATGCGGGCTGGCACGATCACACCACGGGCGTCAGGAGGCAGCCCGTGGCAAATGTTTACTAGTACCTTGGAGGTACTAGTTTTTTAAGGTGCATTGTCGGCGGTAAGCCACTGGTACGCTCCACTTCTCAGATGTTGGGGTGTGATCGCGCCTGGATAATCTGCCCACCATCCGTGCCTCTCCCGCGGCAACTTTGCCGTGTGACTGGAGCCTGGGTTGCTTTTTCATGATCCCATGGTGAGAGTCAACCTAAATTTTTAAAATACTCCCCTACATTCCAGTTTATACTTATATACAGTCACCTGTATCCAAGAAAACTCTCAAACGCTAATATGTCTGGAAATAATTTGTTGTGTTTTGGGATCCAGCTGGAGCTGCACAGCCAGCAAGCATATTTTTTATATCTGTATAATTAAGTTACAGTGTACGTGAACTCTGTGGGAACCCAGCCATGGCTGCTGCACAGATTGTACCAGTTCCATGGTACCAGTTGGCCTATTTCCAATACGAGACTAAAAGCAGCATTTCATAGGAGGTTTGAGCTATGACCAAAAGTTAGTTGAGATTTTAGTACTTATTCATTAACCAGTATGTCTGATGACAAACATATTTGGTACTAGGACTAAGTCAGGTTCAGGAAACAGTTCCCTATTATCTCAACAGAAGGGATAAGAATTCTTGTACCATCAAGGAGATAAGATCCTCAGGGTAACTGGCCAGGAGCTATGCTACTGTCCTGCAATGGCACACTCTTATTTGCTGACTCTCACCCACTGCTCCATTATTCTTGGATGCCATCATTCAGCTTTCATTTCCGTTCCCTAGAAGGGGTGGGGAGGAGCAAGAATAATTGTTTTCCAGTAAATGTGTTCAGTGGTTGAAAGCCTGGAAACAGCAGTCCTCTTTTGACAGTGGAAGATCTTGCAGACATAATGTTGTCTGAGGATACCCATTTCCATCCACAGGGTCTGAAAACTTGGGAAACTGACCATATATTCCTGCTAAACTTAATATAATTTTTCTTTCTGTCTACACCAGTGGTCCATGATGTAGTGCCCATTAAGCCCATAGCACCTGTCAGTGTATTTTTTGGAGCCTGCTTTCTTCTTCTGACTCATCTGCTCGTCAAAGCAAAGAGCTAATGCTGGCTTTTCTTCACTTAACTCCTTCATTCAAGTGAAGGGAAAGAGCCCAGGAAGTATAAGCTTTGTATCTTTAAGGGGCTTACATATGGAAACAGCAACCTCTTGGGTAAGAGGATGTTTGGCTTGGAATCTCCTAATTTTGTGGAACAGCCTAATATTTTGTGACTGGACGTCCCCATGGTAGACATTGTGAGTGGTTCACACCACTATTTTGTTGTGAAACCCACGATCTATTGTCAAATTTGCTAAGTGCCCACAATTTCAACATAGTTGGGGACCCATCCTATATACTCTTCCTGCCTGGTTCATTTTGCCTTGTCTCATAAAATGAATTCAGTACAGCTATGCCACTGCTTAGAGGTTAAGATGCTGAGCTGCAGACCAGAAGGGCTGTAGTTCGGTAGTACCCTAGTGCCACATAACAGAGTGAGCTCCCGTCTCTGGCCCCAGCTCCTGCCAACCTAGCAGTTCGAAAGCAAGAAATTGCAAAAAAGTTACCCCTCGGGTGGGAAGGTAACAGCGTTCCGTGCACCTCGGTGTTTAGTCATGCTGGCCACATGACCATCGAAACATCTTCAGACAGTGCTGGCTCTTCAGCTTGGAAATGGAGATGAGCACCACCCCCTAGAGTCAGATTCAACAAGCTTTCAAGCAGGGGAAACCTTCACCTTTTACTTCTTCCTCTTTTGATCTTTGTTGTTCCAGAAAACAAAGGTACACTTTGGACTGTCTGCATGAAAGGATATTAAGGGGGGGGGGGGTTCTGATAGCGACCCCTGCTCACATCTGAAGTATACAGTTTGTCAGTCAGAGCTTTCTTTGCAAGTGTTTGAGTGGCTTACAGGTTACAGCTAGCGTTTGTATGAGAAATAAAGAGGGTGGGTGTGTTTCACTCAACAAATATCTAAAATGAAATAAAATAAAACAGTTTGTTGAGCATGAACAGAAAATGTCTGCTGAATTTCCTCTACTGATGGTTCTTAATAAGCTGCTGAATGGAACCCATGAATGATTCAGGCACAGGATGAGCCTAGCAAACTATATTCTCAGCATCCAACTAGAGATCAGCAATAGGACTAGGTATTTAAGGCATACAGCGGGTGGACAGGAGAGAAAAGTTGAACTTACTCCCTGGTCACACTTTTCCTTTTGTAATGGTTTCAGCCATTTTTCTCCTGATGGGGCTCTGTGAATAGCAATAACCTATGAGAGATTTCAGGGACGCTGCTGACCTGCAGCCCAATTACTGAGACATTGGAACAGCATTAAGTAATGCCACCGTCACAGTGAGTCATACCTTTAGGACAGTTTTACTATGTTTTAGAGAGTGACATATTACCATAGATCCAAATTAGCTATGACAGGAGAGATCCATATGTATCTTTATTCACATGACTTCCATTCACACATAAAGTAGGGAAGGGATCTAGTGTAATAAAAAGTTGAGTACGTGGGGGGGTACCTTTGCCTCTTCTGCACCTTATTTTGCTCTGTCTGAACCTATGTTTTTTTTCTTCTAAACCTGGTTCTAATCCCAGGAGGGGTACAGAGCGCAGTCAGTGGAGAGGTTAGCTTCCCCTACGTTGCAGTGGTTAGAAGATGACAGACCAAACCGTATATCTCCTAGTTTGCTAAGCAGGCAGCTCAATCCTAAAGCCAGGATGCCATCACATCGCTGGTATGGCCTCAAAACATAATCAGTATCCTCTCAGCAGAGAAAAGACAGACCTCACCTGCCCAAAAAGGACTCAGTTCCAAGAAGCCGAGAACATAGCAATTGCACTGGAGTCCATAGCTTCTTACTCATGAATCTCTGTTGAAGGAGCAACATCGCATATGTATATACTTTCACGATCATAAAGAGAAACATTTATACCAGTGCCTTGTACTAGTCAGAGTGCTGGACTAGGAGGTGGGAGACCCAGGTTCAAAGCTTGCTGTGTGACCTTGGGCCAGTCACACACTTTCAGCCTAACCTACCTCACAGGGTTGTTGTGAGGATGAAATGGAGGAGAATAGGATGATGTAAGCTGCTTAGAGTCCCCTTTGGGAAGAAAGGCAGAGTATATCTGTGGTAAATAGATACAATAATAAATTCCCTAACTTTTAAGTTGGGGTGATTGCTTGGATCACTGGATTGGTTTGATAGTTAATTTAGATGTGGATTTTAATGCCATAGTTGATGGCAACCATTGAAAAAAGTGCTCAGTTTTTTGAAGAGCAAACTAATTAAAGCCCTGGAAAAGCTATGTTTCTCATAGCAAAGGCTTCTGCCCTCTACACTTCATTAAGACCTTTTATAAGTCATTATCTTTGCTACGGAACATATGAGAAGGAAACTGTAGTGGAAGCAACATTGTGCCTATTGCCAACGCTCTTAGCACTCAGATGCCAAGTGTGTCACTTCCCCAGTCCATCACGAATGAGCCATTCCAAACCTCTCAGCTTCCTGCTCTGTCCTGCACATTGCAACATGCTTCTTTGTTAAAGATACCCTCTGTTGCTAGGGAGCCCAACAGGTGCTGCTTCAGGATGCTCTGTTGCTCCACAACTCGTCTGTGAATCCAAAAACTTTCACGTAGCTTTTGTACAGAAGCAGTGGCTAATTATAAAAGCTGTCCGAAAACTAATCTGTTTGTCCTTGGATGTTGTTGAGCGTAATGTGATTGGGCATGCTGGAACAATGTCGGGAAGCTTATGCAGAGAATATGCTGTAAGAGAGAAGTTATGGAAGTAAAAATGTAGCTAGATAGATATATAGCCAAATAAATGTTCTGGGGCACCTTGGAAGTTTATCTAGAATGCATACCTCATAAGGCAGGTATGACAGATAAGTTGCCTTAAACCCCACCCCCCAACTTTCCTGCCTTAAATACAAAGGCATAGCGGAGCATTATGGTATGCTTTCAGCCCTCACAGTGACAGTTAAAGGCTGTATTAGGAATGGGCTGTCTTTTATATGAAATGAATCTGCCCTCCATGGCACTCTCCAGAATCCTCTGCAACACACAGGGTCTGTCTTGTAGATGTGCAGGAGTTCCTTGGCAATGATTTTACAGTATTGTTTTTCATCAGTCAGAACTCTGGAAAGGTGACACATAAATTCAAACAAGCAAGCAAGGTTTCCACAGAGATAGGCATTTTGAAAAATAACTGTATAAGGTTGCAATCAGATAGCAGGCTTTGGCACGATCTGGTCATGCCTCTAATTTCTCTGGAGCTATTTGTTTCAGAGAGGGGCAACCAGACATGCCACCCTATTCCTGCCTCACCCTACGGTCCACCATTCAGGCCACCTCTGTGCGGTCACCAGGGAGAGGGCGAGCAGGCAGTTTCTTCTTCTTCTTTTAAAAAACCCCATCTAATGTGCACATGCACATAATTGCTTATTCACTAGGAGTGGATATACGGTTATGCACACATCACGACTGCAAAAAAAAAAAGGCACCCGGGGACCAGAAGCATCAGGCCTTATCAAGAAGCTTCAGCATGCAAGGGAGAGATCAGACACCTGGAAATCCACAGTGAGACAAGTTCAGTTGTAAATACCAGACTTTATCCTGTGTTGGGAAAGTCAGGGGTGAGGATGGGGGGCTGACGACTGAGGGATGGGAGGCAGATGTTGCTGACTGATCGTGCACTTCAAATATGGTAGGGAGTTGCCATGACATCAGAGCAACTTGCCGGTCTGATCGTAGCCTAAGAGTATTCACTCCAGATTATCCTAATAAAAAGTTTAAAAATGTACTATTCAAAGAAATAATTTACACTACAGGGCCAGCTCCAGGTTTTTTTGTACACTGGGCGAGGTTACCTTCTGGCACCCCCCTCTGGTATGCCCACCAATTTTCTGGTACCCTCCCAGTGCGCCCCCCGCCCCAACACAACAGTCCCACTTTTGTTCAAAACATGCTCTGATAATCATAAGCTAGGAAACAAAGTTTCATACGAGGGGCTTCACCCCGAAATTCATGATGGCAAAGACTTTCCTCTATGCAAACTCTGCTCTCCCTTGGAAAGTGGCACTACTGCCCAGTTACAAAGCTCAACAGTTGCAGAGGGTCAGAGGCTTGCAACGAAAGGAAGGCGGAAGGGCATCTCACCGCCATGGCTCTGGAGGCGACATATTTTGGTGACAGCCCCCCACCACCACCACACCTCTGAGCAAGGGGAGGGAGGCAGAGAGGCCCCATTGCCTCCACGCGCTCCGGGGACAAGGTGCCTCTTCTTACCTGAGGGGAGCCCCAGCACCAGCATCAGTGCCAGCCTGAGGAGGCAGAGGCGGCCCTGGGAGCATAAGAGGCTGAGGAGGGCCTGGGTCTTCTCTGCTGTCCCTGGTGCTGCATCCTCACCTGCTTTCCAATGCTCTGGGGCCAACAAGCAGGCCCGCCCTTGTGCCTGCTTTCCTTTCTTCCCCTCTCCGCCGCATGCCACCTCTCAGCAGGGGTCATTACCCCGCCGGCATCGAGCACACCTCGTCACAATGGTGGGAATGGGGGATGGAACAGAATGGTGGCAAAAAGTCACCCCACGCACACCGCCGCACCTGTGCAGTCATCTCCCACGAATGCTTCTCTCCCCCCCAGATTGCCCAGGCAACAAAACAACATGGCTTCACGTGGCCTAGGTAGGGCTGCCAAGTGGGGGCGGGGGGCGGGGAAACCCCTGCTTTGGAGGCCCAATTTCCACTGCGGTGGAATCGGGCCCCAGGGGGAACTCCGCCCCCCAAAGCTGCGTCACCAGAGGTGACGCAGCCACATCGCTCACGTTGGGGGTGTGGCCCAGATTGGTAGGGGGGGAACCATATGGTTTTCCCCCAACGATCTGGGCCACGCCCCCAACATGACCGACATCGCACGACACTTCCGTTGACGTGCTGGCGGCGCGTGTGCATCCGGAGCCAGCTCCCGGACCCGTCGGAGCCTCCCCCGCCGATGAGTTTGCGGGACTTGGTAACCCTAGGCCTAGGCCATCGTGAGGCAAGCGGGGCTGGGAGGGCTGTGCGAGGCAGAGCCACATGGGAAGGAGGCCGGAGCCCGGCAGGGGGCCCGTTGGAGGTTGGAGCAGTGCAGAGTCCCTGGAGGAGCATGCCTGGAAGCTGGTCTCCGCCGCTGCCATGCAAAATCACAGCAGCGTTGCCTCAACCTACCCTGTTTAGGTGAGGAAGGGGAGGGGTGGCAGGCCAGCGGCCACGGGGCATACTCTCTTAAGGGGCCGGTCTAGGCCATTGCCTAAAAATTCTCTGTGATGGGCCGGCCCTGTTTACACAAACATAAAGGGAATCTATATGTAGCTGCGGCTTTTTTTGGCATTTTTATTTTTTATTTATTTATTTGCAAATTTTGTGTACTGCCTTTCTGCCCAGTTAGGGCAGCTAACAGTTAGAGCAAAACATTATAAAACGTATAATAAAACCCATTCATAAAAACAATTAAAACCAAAACTAAAATACATATTAAAAACACATAATTAAACATAAGGCAGGAAGGAGGGATAGTTGAGGGAATTCCAGACATAACAAAGAAATCTGAAGGAAGACAAGCGACAGAAGGGGTTGTATAGTTTTGTATAGTTCCATAGTTTTGGTGCCACAACCAAGAACCCCCTTTCTTTGGTTGTCAGACATTTAATCTCTAAAATTGTCAATCTCTAGGTGGTGGCTGGAGATCTCTTGGGATTACAATTGATCTTCATGTGACAGAGATCAGTTCACCTGGCCACTTTGGAATGTGGTTTCTATGGCATTATATCCGATTGAAGTCTCTCTCCTCTCCAGATCCTTCCCTCCTCATGCTCCAACCCCCAAATCTCCAGGTTTTTCCCAACCCAGAGCTGGCAACCCCATTAATCTAAGAAGGCAGGTGCAGGACCTCAGAACACAACCTTAGCACTTGGATGGGCTTATAAGGGAGTAGGGAGTTCTTTTTTGCCACTCCCATTCAGTTGAAAATGGAAGACTGTAGTTTATGGTCTCTAAATATGCATTGACCCATGTATAAAACCAGGATGCAAAGAGATGTATATAATGAAATGACCGAGAAGGAGGGAATGGGACACACCTTAGAGGTGGGGGTGGGGTGGGCCCTTTAAAAGAGATTTCATTCCCGAATTCCCATTGTCTACAATGCACCTGGCTGCAGCAGTGGCTGATTTCACTGCAATTTGCTGTATATAGCCTTACCTGGATGAGGAGAAGGGAAGGAGTGGGGTAGGTGGTGGTACTGTAGCTACAAGAGACCAGGGCCGGCCCTCCCACTAGGCAGATTAGACTTTCGCCTAGGGTGGCGCCTGGGGAAAGGCGCCTGCCACCCTCCACCCTGCTAAAAGCCCTGCTCACAATTCTCGCGCTGGTGCTGCTGGAGCCGGGAGCACCGGCACACACACACACCCCGGGCGGGCAGCCCCAGCGCGCTTCCTCCCTCCCTCAGCGGGAAGGCATCCAGGCTTGGAATTGCAGCATAGAGGCAGCTGGCAGAGTCCTCAGCCCCATCTGGGCAGCAGTCCAGGCTTCTCCGCACCGCCCTGGGCTGGCCTTCACAGGAGGCAGCAGCAACCAGGCAAGGAGCACAAATCCTGGCTGTCTGGCGGGGAGAGTGGGCTGGGGCAAGCCGGGCTCTGCCAGGGGGGGCTTTTCTGCAGGCAGCTGCAGCCCAGGATCCCTCACCGCGCCGGATGGCCTCTGCTTCCATCCCAAGGGCAAGGAGAAGCGGCAGCAAAGTTTCTGCTCAGCTTTTAACCTCTCCCGCACCACCCACTCAGCAAAGGCTCAGACGATGAGGAGGAGAGACCTTCCTCGGGCGATGCTTACCTGTTGGGGTGGCTGCTGTGATGCTACAGCATCCCTTTGCCTGTCTGGACGACACAGTCCGGTTGCAGAGAATTGCCAGCAGGAGCACCAGGGTCCAGTGCTAAGCTGTAGAATCTGGTGAGCAAAAATTCTACTTTGTGAGCTACTGGCATTAAAGTTGTGAGCGAGTGATTTGGCTGCTGCATAAATTAGTTTGCTCTGGAGCCATCCTTCCTGAGTAAGACGAAAATGTGTGAGCTGGAGGCTTAGAGGGAACACTGCTCTTCAGATACAGCTAACATCTAGGAAGTGTTTTAGGTAGAACAGGAGACATAAGACTTCCCCCACCCCCAGAGGTAAATTGGGTTGCTGTATTATCTCTGGTGAAACAGGTCATACAGGTTTTCTCCACTGGTTCAGATTCCTGCAGGACATGCTTGATAACAGTGAAACAAAAGAAATGGATGTGCTCCTCACCAGCCTTGTTACCTCTGTTGTTGCATCTTCAGTTGTAACATCTTGCAGTAAGACCTTGCTAAAGGCTATAGTACACAATACACACAACTCACCACTCAAAAGCTCTCAGCCTCTGTTTGGGCTTGGGCAAGGGAGAGCTTTTGGCTTCCCTCCTGCAGGATTTTGCCACCAGAAATGGTACCGAGATGGGGGGCTGTCAGTCCCTTCCTCAGGCTCCATGTGCTATGGACACGTGCCAGAGGAAGGGGTAAACAGGCTCCCCAACATCATTTCTGGTGGTAAAAATGCCATGGAAGGGAGGCCGAAACCATTTTCTTCCCTGTGCCCCCTTGCAGTCAAACAGAGAAACAGAGCTTTTTAAAAGGTGAGACCCCAGTTGATCATATAACCATGAGGTAGTCAGTTGCTACTAACCACAGTGACTAAAGGGATCCTCCACATTCAAAGGCAGTAAACCTCTGAAGCCCAGTGCCAGGAGACAACAGCAGGGGAAGGCCTTGGCCTCTGTGCCCTATTATTGGACCTCCAGAGGAATTGGTTGGCTACTGCGTGAGATGGGATGCTGGAGTAGATGCATCACTGGCCTGATCCAGCAGGGTCCTTCTTGGGTTCTTATGAAGTCCTCGACTGCTATGCCCTGTTGTTAGACCACCAGATGAACTGGTTGGCCACTGTGTGAGACAAGAAAGATGCTGGACTAGATACACCACAGGTCTGATCCAGCAGGGCTCTTCTTATGTTTGGGGTTTTTTTTGGGATATTTCATATGTGTGAGTGTGTGTGCCCCTGGAAGTTATAGTGACCTCTGATGACTGACCCTACTGGGGGCCTGGAGAATATTCAGAGCGGTGGCTGAATAAAGCCTGCCCCCACCTCCCAACTGCTGGTATTCCAAGGAGGTCTCCCATCCAAGTATTTAGTGGGCCATCTTCTGCAGACACTAGGGCTGCCAAGTGGGGGCAGGGGGCAGGTAGCCCCCCGCTTTGGAGGCCCAATTTCCTCCGCCGCGGAATTGGGCCCCGGGGGGAACTCCGCCCCCCCCAAAGCGCACCAGAGGTGACGCGACCATGTCGATCACGTTGGGGGCGTGGCCACACCCCCAACGTGATCGACGTTGTGCGTCACTTCCGGTGATTATGCACTTCCGGTGAATAGCCATTATGCAAAGGAAGTTTGTTATATTTACTTATTTTAAATGTATAATCTGTATTGACAATTTATGCAAATAAAGGCTAACTTGAACTTGAACTACTTATTTTAAAATGTTTGTATCCTGCTTTTCTCCCACATGCTCCTGAATAGAGAAGGTGAGGACAATTTCCAAACAGTCCTAAATCGACTCAGAGATTATTTTAACTCTAAAACAATCACTAGTTTGAAATATATACATCTGGGCAAGCAAAACAGAGATGGGCAATCGACTGGCAAATTTGGAAACACTGGCACAAGAAATCATGTCACAGATGACACCAGAAAGGTGTTCAACATAACTAAGAAATTGATGGTTTAGTTATGGTGGTGTTATTTTAACAGGAGGCTAGATTCTTACACTATTTGGTTCAGGTGGAATTAAAAATCCCAATACATGGGCGGGGGGGGGATCTACAAAAAGCATACTCCTAAATGGATTAAAACTACTCTGGATAAAAGGGCAAAGACCAAATCTGGATCAGTTGGCAAAGAAAGTTTGGGGTAGAAGCTACCCCCATCAAAATGCATGACTTTCCACTGATCTAATTTTATCTTCAGTGGCGTGCATATTGATGTCTTAATTCCATGGATTCTGGAAAACTCTTAAGATACAAGTGAGTCATTTATTGACAAGTTTATTTTATTTATTTTAAAATGAAGAGGAGTAAATAAACATGAACTGGTGTATTCCTTTGTCTAGGTATATTGACACTATGTCTAAACATAAAAGTGATATGATGTCACTTACTTAGAGGCATCTTAGACAACGGGAAGTCAGGGCAGCTGTCCCAGGCCCTCAGGACCCACACTCCCCCCCAAAAGGAGGGGAAAGAAGAAGGGTCATGTCCAGTGTTCCCTCTAAGCTGAGTTAGTCTGAGCTCGCTCACAGTTCTTTAGTCTCTGGCTCACATATTTTTGTCTTAGCTCAGAAAGGATGGCTCCAAAGCAAACTAATATATGCAGTAGCCAAATCACTTGATCACAATTTTAATGCCAGTAGCTCACAAAGTAGCATTTTTGCTCACAAGACTCCACAGTTTAGAGGAAGTATTGGTCATGCCGCGTCTTTGCCCACCTCCTGCAGGGCTTGGGCTGCTATGAAGGTTGGGGTTTTAAATCCTGTTTGAAAAGAGGTAGTGTGCTGTGTAGTTTGATCAGGGAGGTCACCGCAACTTCCACCTGACAGACAGGCTGTAAGTGGCTTCTGAAAGCTGTAATTCCCAGATGAGAATTAAAGTAAAAAGGGGGAGAGTAACTTCCGTTAATTTTCTTAGATTGAATAAATTTGTTCAATAAAGAGAATGGAAACTATACATAACACATACCATTTGCTGGGCTCACAGTTATGATATTTCAGTTAACAAGGAGTGCAAAGAGTAGTTATCAGTCAAGCCTTGATTCCTGAGATGAATCTTTGGCCTTTCCCCATCCATAGGAATCTCATAGTGTGAGCCCCTATTGGGAATTTCAATACCTACTTAACCTGCTATTCCTGAAAATCAGACTCAGAGACAGAACAGAAATTAGCCTTTTTTATCCTTGTTTTCAGGTTCACTGAAATTAGCCTGTGTGACAGATTGTCAAGGGTTAATGCCTAACAGAGTCTGAGAACCTTTTAGTGACAGGCTGTTCAAATGGAATTCTGTTAAGCATCAGTTAAGAAATGACAGTTGGGAACTGACAGTTGAAGAAGAGACAGTTTAGCAGTGACTGAGGACTGGGAAGGAGACTAAAAGAGGAGTGGGAGGATCAAGGAAGATCCCCATTCAAGCCGAAAAAGGGACAAAGCTTCTAGTCTTGAGAACTAATCCCTGCCCATTGAAAAATGGAGATATCTTAAGAGTGGGGGAATCCCTTGGTTGGTGTATATAGAAGAATTTCGGGAACATGGTTGTGTGTAAGAGTCAGTGAAACTCAGGAACTTATGTTTGAGTATTTAGGCAGACACTGAAGAGAGCCTCTCTCCTCAAAGTTTCAGAGATCTTGTTGAAAGGCAAATACACCTACTTGTTGGCAACAAATGATCTTGAGATTGTGTGATTACAAAGTAACTTCAATTTTTATCATCTGTTCATCTTATATATCCTACCCCTGATTCCACCTGATATTTGCCCCTTCAAGTTAAATAACATTTATTTATTTTAAATTTTCAAAAGCCTCTCGTGTGCCATTTCAGAAGAATATGAGAAGGTGATTTTGTCTCTTCATTCAGTTCCCTGGGCCAGCATCTAAATACATAATAACGTGACAGGGTGGGACAGCCATAGGCCAACCAAAAAGAGAAAAAGAAAATAGATATAGGGACCACTCAGCAAGAAAGAAGAAACAAAGGGAAAATCCTATGTGTGAGAGAGGGAAGGCATGATTGCTATAGCCTGCTTTTATTAAAACATAACTATTGCATTAAAATTGACTAAATCAACAGAAAGTTGTACCATCCATCATTGTTACATAGATAATTAAAGGTGAGGAACTACGTAAGTCCACAGAAGTCTCTTACCTCAGAGATAAGCAGATCGCAATGTTCCCTCTAAGCTGTGGAGACTTGTGAGCAAAAATTCTACTTTGTGAGCTGCAGGCATTAAAGTTGTGAGCGAGCAATTTGGCTACTGCATAAATTATTTATTAGATTTATTTATTTATTTATTTATTAGATTTTTATCCCGCCAAAAATTAGTTTGCTCTGGAGCCATCTTTCCTGAGCTAAGACAAAAACGTGTGAGCTGGAGGCTAAAAAACTGAGAGCTAGCTCACACTAACTCAGCTTAGAGGGAACACTGGTCACAAGCCCCTTCTGAGAAGCTCTTGATCAATTCAGCTTCACATATTTATAGGTTTTTAACATCATTTCTTAAAATAATTAACTGTCTGACTTAACAAAGGTGCTAACTAATTATTTTATAACTTCAAACATCATACAAGGTCATCTATACTTAGGCTGAGTTCACACACGCCTTTAGACAGCAACATCTGGGAAGCTTCCTGCAGTCATCGGCGACTTGTGCTGCTCTGCTACGGAAGCAGAATTAACAGACACCAAGGAAAGTCCAGTACTAAATGCGTTCTGATGGGCCACGGATGGACTTTCCCCTGTCTGATCGCCCAAGTATGAACTCATGTTGTCAGGATGGTCCCAGATCAGTGCCGTTTTCCCTCTTTCTTCGCAGTATGTGCACCATCGCATTTTCCATAGGAGGCCCTCAGTGCAGAGGTGCGATTCCTTGTTTAAGCGCCTGGGAAACAAACAGCAAAAAGAATTACTCACCCGCAGTTGCATCTGATCACACAGTGACGGGCTGCCCCCACCGCTACAAAGTGATGTGTGATCTCACAACTGTGTGTCAAATTCCTCCAGAGGAAAGAGCCTCACTTCTCCTCTGCTTCAACTGGTGTGTGTGACCGAAACCTTATAATAACATCTTCTTAAAATATATACAAACCGTTTGTTCATTCTTGCTACTTTTTATCTTAATAAGTTTCTCATGCTTCTGCTTCTGCACCTGGGCCACAATAAATAATATCTGTTGATGTGGGTTAGATAGTTTATAATCTACACAAACCATATAATTGTGTTACTGCTTTGTTTCTTGTCCCTCTCCGAGGCTATTCTGCTCTAGGTCTTTAAACTCCCTTTCGGGCAGGGGTCATTTCGTAGAAAAAGAGCTCCAGGAGCTCCTTAGCATAACTTCTTTGCATAACTTATTTGCATATGCCACACACCCTGCCATCACCGGACGTCTGTCAGAAGGCAACACCCACCGCTCAGGCTCCACTGGACTGTTTTGGATTGCTAGCTATTGGGGGGGGGGATGTGCCAATCTGCCCTCGCAGAGGAGGGAGAGCTTGTACCTGAGCAAAACATGGTCTTAAAGGTGTCACTGGACTGTTTTGGATTGCTAGCTATGGGGGGGGGGACGCACAGAAATGCCCTCACAGAGGAGGGAGCTTGTACCTGAAGGTGGGCCGGGGGGGGGGGCTCTGCAACTTACCTGGCTGCTTCTTGCTCCTTGTGGCCCAACTGAGGGCTGCTGGGAGCAGGGGGTGGGGCTTGTTGCATGTGCCCGCCCCCTTGGCTCCTTACTGCCAGAGCTCCACTCCTGTGCGCTCCTGCAGGAAATGACCCCTGCTTTCGGGCATGTTTAACTAGCCAGGCTCTGTTTCTGTTTACAGAAACATCCTCTATGACTTGCTTGGTCAAGTCCAGCAATTGTTCCCCTATATTTCTTAGCCATATCTATGAAAAGATTTTTCTCTTTTACTCCCCTCTCTCACCTGGCTCCTTCGGCCATCCATGAGCCCTGACTCACTGTTACTCACTCTGCTCATACACCAAGCAGGAATAGAAGGGATTGGTGACAGAAAGGGTCAGGATCTCTGCCCATCCATCACAGCTGCCCATTCATGACAATGCCTCCATGAACCACCCTATCCAGGGCTCAAGCAGCCAGCTTCAGTGAGTTCCCTCCCTGCCCACTCCATCCTCCCCAGGCACCGTCAAATATCCAGGGATTTCCCAAACCAGAGCTGGCAACCCTACTTTGCTCATGGCTTTTTCATCCATTGACCCTCACTGGGCTGACCCAGTGGATGCCATACTAGCCCTAAATTTGGAGTTATATTGCATAATTTTGTTACTATTTGATTGTCTAAATTATATTTGTGCTTCTTTGTAAGCAGGTTGAGGTCTGCACTGGAGGGAAGAATGGAATATCAATATTTAAATAAATAAATACCACACCCACACACACATACAGAGTATGAAGTGGTACAGTCCATTCTACCAGTGCAGCATTGTGCCATGTCATTGCCAGCTCATTCTGTTGCAGGTTAGCTTATCTACCACCAACACCAATGGTTAAAGTTTGCAAGAGAGAAGCATCCCTGAAGTATCTGAAAGATAAGCTAAATGGAATTTGCGTGAATTAGCAAATCAATATAGCCACCTTCTATGTTACATAGCAAAATTGATTAAGGATGGTGGGGTGTAGTCTTCTGCACAGAAAGATGTTCTGGAAGCTATTTGCCCCTTTAAGAAATGAAGCTTCCATAGAAAGAAAATAAGGATTAGAAGAAAAAGGAACTAGGAATAATTAACTTACTAGAACTGACGGCTGCAGTTTGTTCACAATAGTTATGTTAGTGTTTTTGGCAGGGGTCATTTTGTAGAAAAAGAGCTAGGGGGACTCATTAGCATAACTCATTAGCATATGCCACACCCCCTGACATAACCGGAAGTGTGTCCTCCCCACAGCCGGCAGCAACCTCCAGCGGGCACCAGCAGGGAGCTCCAGGCCCCGCCCTCCCACACCTCACCCGGGGGGATGGCGTCCCCCCACGTCCCCCCCCAAATGACCCCTGGTTTTTGGACTTACAGAGTAAACGGAGCTGGTGGGATAATTGAGGCAGGACCTGAACAAGAGTGGATATTTCTGGCAGATGACTGGAGGCTGTGGATTACTCTCGACAGAAAGTGAACAGGATCTGTTGCTCGTTTATGGAGTTCCTTCCCTTTCCGTTTCTAAGGCACACAATTAATGGACTGTACTCAAGCTTGTTATTCCTGTTTGGTCTTAACATCTGTTAAAACATCTTCATTATGTTGTATGGTAATTTTCTGTTCACCCTCTGCCTATATGTATGGACTGTTAACTTCCATTTCAATGTATCTGAGGAAGTCTGCACGCACACAAAAGCTCATACCTTGAATAAAAACTTTGTTGGTCTTAATGATGCTTCAGACCAACATGGCTGCCCACCTGGATGTACTCAGTTATGTTTTATAATTTATCTGGAAATCACACTGCTTTAGTAAATCCAGAAGCAAAGTATGTTCACCTTCCCACTAGCCAAGGGAAACTGATTTTGAAGAACTGTTTACAAAGCCAGTAGCACTGGTTCAGAGCATAGCACAGCAGCCCAGTTCTGGATGGCAGATGCATCCTCTTTTGTTGTGTTGTTCCTGGGGAGTGGTTGTGCTTAGGCAGCTTGCCAAATGGTCCGTGTGCCTTTGTTTATTGAAACATTTCTTCGCAGCAGGCCCTTCAGCTGTGATCATGTGATGTGTGAAAGCTATTTGCTACAGTGGTTTATTGCATTTGACACCGGTGAGTATTTTAGCCATTCCAGCTCTTGCAGTGTACCGCACAAGGTTTTTATAGCATGAAAAAAATGGTGAATGGAATAAACAAATTAGTTCTGCTGTGGCTATGGTTCCCATTGAGTTTACTTTCTCCACCTCCACATTTCCCCCATATTCTGTCCTTCCTCAAAAGAAATCAGACTATGGTTTGTTTTATCCTACTGCATGTCCCGGGACTATATATTATCGCTGTGTTTATGGTCAGTCTGCATCGCTGCCTTTGAGCAAGAAAATGAAAGAAAAAGAGAAAGAGAGAGAGAGAGAGATCATTTTCCAGAAGGGATATAAATCCAGTTGGATGGTTGTCAGCTCTCGGTATATTTTCTGGTGCCTCACTGATGCCACTTCTAGTCTTTGGGGAATTACAAAGTAAAGATGAAATGAGAGGGCAGAGCTTAACGAAACAGATATATGCATGCTGGGAATGTTGCCCTGCTAGAAGTTTGCTTAAGTTCCCATAAAACAAACAAGACCATTCAAAGCGAAATTTCCGTCTACAGATTTCCACTTTCCACCTATCATTGCACTGTCTCTGTGGCTTGGAAGGACTTGCATCTAGTCACAGCCCTCATTCAGGAGCTATTTCATTATTAGATGCTGTAT
The DNA here is from genome assembly GCF_001447785.1 of Gekko japonicus. Lineage (NCBI taxonomy): Eukaryota > Metazoa > Chordata > Lepidosauria > Squamata > Gekkonidae > Gekko > Gekko japonicus. The sequence goes on along the minus strand of NW_015174870.1, from coordinate 408,401 downwards.
TGACTATGAGAGGGGGGCAAAACTTTTATTACCTTCTCTGAGCCCCCCAAGACCTAGGATTGCCAACCCCCAGGTGGTTCCTGGAGGTCTCCTGGAATGACAACTGATCTCCAGACTACAAGGATCAGTTCCCACAAAATGGCTGCCTTGGAGGTTGGACTCTATGGCCTTGTACCCAACTGAGGTCCCTCACCAAACCCCACCCCCCAAAACTCCAGAGTTTCCCAGCCCAAAGTTGGCAGCCCTACTAAGACCCTCCCAGGGCTGGTGGTTAGTGGAGCTTTACAGACAAAATGCCATAAGACCCAAGGAACTGCAGTAAGGAGTGGAGAATGGGGTGCAATCAATCCCCTTCCTCTTATGTTGAGAGAAAACCTGCTGCATCAGTAAAAAAAAGATCTGGGAACTTTGCAGTATTAAAGGATCTCTTGTGCTGAAACCAAACATCCTTCTGGAGTAGGGGGGAAGGATTCCTCCTTGGCACAGTCTGGACTGCATCCTTTGTGGTATATGCATGTAATATTAAATATATGAGTCTGAATAAAAACTTGTCTATCTGTTAGGAACAGCATGTTCTACATAGATTTGGATTTCTCTGGGCTGGCATTTCAATGATCCACATATTTGAGTGTCAGTTTAAATTGGATCATATCTTTACTGAATTTGATATTTTGGTATGTGTTCTTTCCATGGCCTGAGATGAAATTTGTTCCTGCCACTCTGCAGTTATGACTAGCTCTTTTGCCATCGCATCAACTCCTAGTATGTGACTGTGACCTTGGTTTGGGGGTTGGGTGGGAGTGGGGCTGGAGGTGGTCGAATTGATTGTTCCTGCTGTTACAGAGCCAGAGAGCTTCCACCTCTTCTGGAACGACAGCATTTTTAAAAGTGTGATCCAAAAATGGGATCCAGCCTCAGCCTGCATCTCTCCTCTGCTTAGTGTACCATGTGTTCGTATCTTGCCAATCAAGTGGCCTTCACTCTAACACCCCCTTGTCCCCCCATGAACTAGGAATGCTCTACACTTCCCATAATAAATGGTTTCTCTTCTGTTTCCTGCCCCTCCCGACTCCTTCTGCTTTTGAAGACTCGTCTCTCATATAGATCCAGGTAGTCAGCCAAGTTGGTCTGAAGCAGCAGAACAAATTTAGAGTCCAGTGGCACCTTTAAGACCAACAAAGGTTTATTCGAGGTATGAGCTTTCGTGTGCAAGGCAGAGGATAAATGGGCACAAATCTGACATCAGGAATCACAAGACTGAAAAACCTGTTGTTGTTGTTCAGTCGCACAGTCGAGTCCGACTCTTCGCGACCCCATGGACAATCTCCCGCCAGGCTCTCCTGTCTTCCGCCGTCCTCCGAAGTTGGCTCAATTTCATGTTCGTTGCATCGCTGACACTGTCTAACCATCTCATCCTTTGCCGTCCCCGTCTTCTTTGACCTTCAATCTTTCCCAGCATCAGGGTCTTCTCCAGTGAGTGCTCCCTTCTCATTTGGTGGCCAAAGTATTTGAGCTTCAGTTTCATTATCTGGCCTTCCAGGGAACAGTCAGGGTTGATTTCTTTGAGGATTGACTGATTTGTTCTTCTTGCAGTCCAAGGGACTCTCAAGAGTCTTCTCCAGCACCATAGTTCAAAAGAATCTATTCTTCGGCGCTCGGCCTTCCTTATAGTCCAACTCTCACAGCCATACATGACTACTGGGAATACCATTGCTTTGACCATGCGGACTTTTGTTGGCAGGGTGATGTCTCTACTTTTTATCATGCTGTTTAGGTTCGCCATCGCTTTCCTCCCAAGGAGCAGGCGTCTTTTAATTTCATGGCTGCAGTCACAGTCTGCGGTGATCTGGGATCCCAGGAACGTGAAGTCTGTCACTACTTCCACGACTTCCCCTTCTATTTGCCAAGGAGTGATGGGGCCGGATGCCATGATCTTAGTTTTTTTGATGTTGAGCTTCAAGCCCACTTTTGCGCTCTCCTCTTTTACTCTGAGCAAGAGGCTCTTTAGATCCTTTTCACTTTCAGCCATTAGAGTGGTATCATCTGCATATCTGAGGTTGTTGATCTTTTCCCCAGCAATCTTAATTCCCGCTTGTGATTCATCCAGGCCAGCATTTCGCATGATGTACTCTGCATATATATTAAATAAGCAAGGTGACAGTATACATCCTTGTCGTACTCCTTTTCCTATGCTGAACCAATCAGTTGTTCCGTATCCGGTTCTAACTGTCGCTTCTTGGCCCTTATACAGGTTTCTCAAGAGACATGTGAGGTGGTCTGGTACTCCCATCTCTTTAAGGACCTGCCATAGTTTGTTGTGATCCACACAGTCAAAGGCTTTAGCATAGTCAATGAAGCAGAAGTAGATATTTTTCTGGTACTCTCTTGCTTTCTCCATAATCCAGCGAATGTTGGCAATATGATCTCTCGTTCCTCTACCTCTTCGAAACCCAGCTTGTACTTCTGGTAGTTCTCTATCCACGTACTGTTGAAGCCTAGCTTGTAGGATCTTGAGCATGACCTTGCTAGCGTGTGATATGAGTGCAATTGTGCGATAGTTTGAACATTCCTTGGCGTTGCCCTTCTTTGGGATTGGAATGTATACTGATCTTTTCCAATCCTGTGGCCACTGTTGCGTTTTCCAAATTTGCTGGCAAATGGAGTGCAGCACTTTAACAGCATCATCTTCTAAGACTTTGAATAGCTCAGCTGGAATACCATCACCTCCACTAGCTTTGTTGTTAGCAAAATGCTTTCTAAGGCCCATTTCACTTCACATTCCAGGATGTCTGGCTCAAGGTCAGTGATTATACCGTCGTGTTTGTCAAGGACATTGAGGTCTTTCTTGTATAGTTCTTCTGTGTATTCTTGCCATCTTTTCCTAATCTCTTCTGCTTCTGTTAGGTCCCTACCGTTTTTGTCCTTTATCATGGCCAGCTTTGCATGGAACGCTCCCTTGATTTCTCCAACTTTCTTGAAGAGATCTCTAGTCCTTCCCATTCTATTGTTTTCTTCTATTACTTTGCACTGTTCATTCAGGAAGGCCTCCTTATCTCTCCTTGCTGTTCTCTGGAAATCTGCGTTCAGTTGGGTAAATCTTTCCTTTTCGCCTTTGCCTTTCGCTTTCCTTCTTTCCTCTGCTATTTGTAAAGCCTCATCAGAAAAACCTGTAGGAGAACACTTTAACCATCCAGGACAGGCATGTCCAACTTCGAACAGGTAGTGATCTGTTTTTTCTGGCCAAAAGTGCTGGTGATCTACCACCATGAAAATAAAGTTTCAAATTAGTTTCAAATTAGATTTTAACCCACTAAAGTTGGGTTCCACCGCCCCCCCCCTTTATAATGCACCTTCTGTTATTTACTAGTAAGCAAAATGTGACCTTGGCTTCGCCATCAACTGTTGCTGAGTAGCCAATTTTGGTTTAAGTTCTTTGAGCTTCAGTTTACAAATTTCACTTTTGGGTGGAAAATCAGCATCAAACCTATTGCTATGCAGAGCCCTATAATGATGTTCCAGATTACCCTTTTTGGGCAAGGATACAAGGGCATTACAAAGTAGACAACAAAACAACACTTGTCTTTCACCATGATGAAGAAGTAGTCCCTTTCCCATTCATCATGAAAGTGGTAGGTTTTGCTCTTCTTTGGAACACTCATCTTCGTTATACTGGGGTGGCTGGGGTGCTAGGTTAGTATAAGCACTGGCTGAATCTGGTCCGAAACTGACACTATCCCAAAGTATCAAAGATCAACAGGAACTGAAGACCTCTGGATGATGCCAAAACCACACATGCAGTTCTGAAAGTAAAAATAAGAATTCATCATACTGGCACAAGAATTCATCATACTGGCACCAATAATCAAATACCACCAAACAATCATCAAAGAACCCCAAACACCTGTCCAGCAAACCAGGAGACCAAGTGGGGTTGGTGATCTACCTCTGACCCCTCCGCGATCTACTGGTAGATCGCGATGTACCTGTTGAACATACCTGATCCTGGACATTCAATGGATGACCTCAAAGTAGCTGTTATATTACAAAGGAACTTCAGGAACAGAATGGAAAGGGAAACTGCTGAATTACAAGTTATTACAACACTTGGAACAAAAAGCTCCCCAGGACTCAACAGGAATATTGGATTTTTATCCCATTACATATGCTAACTCTTTCAGTCCTCACATATGTATTCTTAACAAGAAGGACTATAAATCCTCTATATTTTAGTGTATTTCTTGTTTAGAATAGTATATTAGAATACTGAATGGATGTCTGCTGACAACATTACATCCAGCTCAAAGTGCCCTTCATGCACCCTCTATACCTCCAAGGAGATAATTAAGATTCTGTTACTTCCCACAATTAGAAAAAACACCTTTAGACATTTATCTGCTGTTGTGATATATTTATCGCTTTACAACTGTTGACCTTATAACCTTAACTTGTTATTTAGTTTTTCACTTTGCATAACTTAAAAACCATCATGTTACATGTTATTAAATCCCTGTCTATAATTTTAGAACCTCTTCTTCCATTCCAATGTATTTGAAAAAGTGTGCCTGGCACATGAAAGCTCATACCTTGAATAAACCCTTTTTGGTCTTTTTTTTATTGTTGAGTAGCAAAAATAACTGACATATGAATCAACATATAGAACAGTTACATATGACAACAACAGTAGCAGAAACAACGAAAATGCAAAGAGATAAACAAATACAACACAAAGAATAACCAGTAACTTTAAAAACATCAATAAACCATTAATATTGTATCTAAGATCGAATCATATTTAGCTTTAGCAGATAAATATACCAGGAAGGGAAACCAGGTTGAAGTGAAGTTTGAATCAGAAAGGTCTGCAGTTTAGAAGACACAATATCAGAGTTTGTCCATGATACAAAATTCACACAATTTATTTATCCAGTCAGAAATGGTAAGTCGTGTGTTGTTTTCCCAGGATTTGGCTATAACAAAACTGGCTGCTGCACATAATAATGCAATTAGGTCATTATGTGGTGGGAAGGGAGACTTGAGTTGCCAAGCATTCAGCAGCAACACCGGTTTCTACAGAAGATCTGGGACCCAGCTTGCTTTGGCGATGCTTGTCCTTCCCCACTGTGCCACACAAGAACCCTTTGCGGGGTTGATCTCCTGAGGGACATTGCTCAGCATCCAGCTCTCCTCGATACTGAGCTGGATCCATACAGCCTGACATCGAGCAGGGCGCCAAGCTGATGAGGCTAGACTCTCTGGAGTCATCATATTGTGACATCCGTCAACTCACTGGATCCGAGATCAGAGCACAGAGGGCATTCCTCTCATTATCAGCCCTGCTGTGCATATCGGTGTTTGGCTCCATGCTGGGGTGAGTGGGACCAATGCAATCTGACCCCAACGCACACAGAATCAACATTCTCGAGGGGATCAGACAGAAGATCATCTGTTTCAAAGCAGGGACGATCACTGGAGTCTTGGCTCTCCAGATCCGAGGGGCATATGAATGAGTTAGAGCAAGATTCTGAATCCACTGTGGGGCTGATGGAGGAAACCATTGGAACCATGTCATCAATTACTACCACTGATGATTTTACATCACATTCGGCCCAGGTAGTGAGGATGGCCAAAGCCCTAGATTTGCAGTGTGTGGTCTCAGGACCAAAATCCAAGGACCCTTTAATGCAGGTATTATTCTCACCTGGTTCAGGTCCCCTTGCATTACCACTTATGCAGGAACTACAAGAAGTGATCTTTGAAGTGTGGGCCAAATCAGCATCTACTCCAGCATCAGCAAAGAAATTGGAAAGTATCTATAAGGTGAATGAGGCTGATTGTGCATTCCTGTACCAACACCCTAAAGCAAATGTGTTTGTTTCCGAAGTCCTGCCTGCAAACAGTTGTTTTCGGTCCAAGAGTTTTCCCAGTGACAAGGAAGGGAAGAAATTGGAGTCGATCGGTTGCCATATTTATTCCTCTGGGGCCATGGGCCTCAGAGTGGTTAATTTTGCAGTTGTTATGGCTCTTTATAATGGGTTGCTTTGGGAGAAGATGTCTCCTTTTGTAGATGCCTTACCTCAGGACAGAGAGCCTCTGGCAAAAGCTGTTCTAGCAGAAGGGATGAGATTGGGCAAGCAACACCTGAGTGCAGCATGCCATGACGCAGACTGCTTTAGCTGTGCAATGGGATCTGCATTGGCACTAAGGCACCACTCCTGGCTATGATCATCTGCCCTCCCACCCAATTGTAACCATGTGTGCTTGTAACTGCATTGTTTGTACTGTGCTGATGCTATGTCTGTCAATTGTCTGTACATCTGTGCTTATGGGATAAGGGTATTGATTTGTGTTTGTATGGCTTGCTTGGCATCTCATACTTGCGTTTGGATGAGCAAGGCTTGTGCCACAGGACACGTGCTTCCCTGCACTTTCCCAGTGTGCTTCAGGACAAAGACAACAAAATGCCATTACGGTCAGTTTGGAAACTTGGCAGAACAACAGGTTTCCCCACCATTGCTGATCTGTGGGAAACCACGTAACCCGGCTTCCTATCTGGTTTTGGCATCACAAAGAACACATCCTTTATTGCATTCTGGACCAGGCACATCTTTGCAAGTCAAAAGTTGACAAGGGAATGGACTTTCACACCTGGCCACATGGCTCTCTTTGAAGTTAGGGTAGAGCATTTGAATATTGCCCCCTTCCCCTCAACTAGGACGTCACAAACCCTGAACCTATAGCATAGAGAAGGGGACGGTCTTCCAGGGGTTTATTGGCCTTAAGCCAAGCCCCAAAGCAAGCTTTTAAAAAGAGAAACACAGCCTTTGTTTCTCCGGTTAACCCATCCCTCCCTTACCTTGCAACTTAAGTGCTGCAGGTGATTCTTACTGCGTTCTCAGGAGTCGCGACCCGAGAACCCGCACGTGGCTTGGCCGGACCAGTCCATGTGTTTTTAGAGTCCACCCGCTGATACTTAGGCTGCCCCATTCCTTTTACGAGGATATTTCTTCTCAGCTTGGACCTCAGATAAGTATAAGCGATATCCTGCTGTGTTATCCCCCTTGTCTGTTGAATTTATTATTTTCCATGCTGATTGCTTTCTATATACTATTGTAACTAAGGAACCTGTGTGAATCTGCTTGTGCATCTGTTTTTCGTATGCTTGAAAACTGCTTAGTAAAAGGCAACATTTATTCATTAAACCTAGCGTGTTGTCTCACTTCCTGGGAAATAGGAGCGTTCGTTGGCCAATCCGCCCTCTGTATACACGGGAAAATTACTCACGCCACGCCCACTGTCGTACATAAGACTGAGTTGGGCATTCGGAACCGTCCTTAGAGGAGGTCCGGTATCACAATACCCATGTACAGATAAAGGACTTACCCTTCGAGGGTAAAGAATTATCAGTGACCAAATGGATGACATGTTTGAACACATTAGAAAGTATAAACTGACTGCCAAATCTTCTGGCATCACTCCCTCTACCACTATGCAGGCAAAGCCCAGGTATTGGTCAAGACAATACCCACATTATTCTTATAGCAGGCCCTTCAGATATTCTGAGCCTAGATACCAGTCAGGTCCATATCAGGTGTCTTCAAGGGCCTCTTTTCCCGAGACAACTCTGCATAGGCACCAGATAAGGAATAAGGGGGCACAGGCCGCTAAAACACGGGAACCCTCAAACTGGGGACATGAGGTGGCCTGACTAAGTTCTGTTCCACTGTTTAAAGTTTGGTTATTACAATATATTGAAGCTTGGTTATCTATCACTAACAATGCCTGGGTGCTGTCAATAATACAGAATGGTTACTTTTTGGAGTTTCAAAGTTACCCTAAGTGTCACTCCCCTTCTCTGGTGGAATTAGTGAGTTTTTCAAGAATCATCTAGAAATCCCAAGAGTGCTACCCCTCCCATTTCAGCGCAAGTCTCCCGCCCAACTGTCACTTGATGTGGGAGAGGTCAGCACTCTCCCCTCAGTTCTCCATCTGCCACCAGCAAAGAGTCTTATGAGACAGACCGCAGTGGGGAAGGAGGGAGGGATGTGTGCCTGCACAAAAGTCCACTGGATGAACAAAGGTTACAGGTAAGTGCAACCTGTTTTCATCTACATGGCCTCTGTGCAGTCCCACGTGGGAATATGGCAAGTTCACTTACTTTGGAGGAGGGCGTGGGACGTCTCAATGAATTATTGACTGTAGGACTGCATTCCCCACTGCTGCCTCACTTCCACTGAATAGTGAAGGATAAAAGTGGAAGGTGTGGACCAGGTCACTGCCCTGCAAATGTCATCCAGTGGGAGGCCTGATGTAAAGGCTGCAGACGATGCTTGAGCTCGTGTGGAATGAAGTAAAATTGACAATGGACAATGTGTGTCAGAAGCTGTGGAGGCTAACTTAATGGCATTGCAAATCCATCTAGATAGTGTTTGCAATGAAGCACCTTTTCCCTTCTTAGGACCCTTGAAACAAATTGACAGAGAATTTTCCTTCGTGAACAAACATGTTCTGTCTAAATAAGTAAGGAGGGCTCTCCTAACATCTAAAGTGTGCAGTGCCATTTCCTCTGTGGTAGATGGTGAAGGGAAAAACACAGACAGTACCACATCCTGATTTAAATGAAAATTTGACACTACTTTGGGTGTAACACCACTTTATCCAGGTGAAATTTGATAAATGGAGGCTGACAAGACAGAGCTGAAAGTTCTCCAACTCTCCTGGCCGACGTAATGGCTACCAGAAAGGCAACCTTATATGACAGAAAAGACAGGTCACACTTGTCTATTGGTTCAAAAGGTTTAATGTGTTAATTGAGACAAAATTAAAGATAAGCTCCACTGTCGTACAGGACGTCTTACTGGATGTACTTGTACTCTCATAGACAGTCTGGTATGAGTAACTTGAGACTATGAGTAACTTGAGACTAGGTTCAAATTCCCACTTCACCATGAAGCTCACTGCATGGCTTGGATTCTCATTGTTCAAGCCTGTCTTACAGGATTGTTGTGAAAATGAAGTGGAGAAAGGAGGGTCATGTATCCTACAGTGTTTTGGAGAAGGAGTGTGATAAACACGAGAGAGAAACAGCTGCTCACATATGTTTTGAACAGTTGGTAACATTGTAGAACAATTACAGTTTTCCAGTATATTACTGAATAGTAATGGATTGAGTACTGTGGTTTTAGTGATGGATAGTTTACTATGTTTTATATGTTTTTACCTATGGCATGGCAAATGACCATGCCCTTGTTAGCCGCCCTGAGCCCATTGGGGAGGGCAGGATACAAATATGAAAAATAAATAAATAAAAATATATATTGACCAAAAAGAATGATCTCCTTCTTGATTTTAGAACCAGAACTACTGCAGATAAATGAGTACAGCAAAAAATCCACATGACTATTTTGTGCTGCTGAAGTAGCCCTGGGAATAATTGAAATGGGGGTTTCCTGCAGCACTGACTGTAGCGGTGGAAAGTGCTGTCAAATTGCTGCCAAATTAGGGCAATCCCATAGGGGTTTTCAAGGCAAGAGACATTCAGAGGTGGCTTGCTATTGCCTGCCTCTGCCAGGGCTGACCCTGCTTAGCTTCCGAGATCTGAGAAGATAACACTAGAGTCCTTATGAAAATCCACCCCACATCAATATCCTATGATATGCCTACAAAGAAATTTTAACCTTTGTAAAGTTTTTTTTCCCTTTGGTACCTTTGTTTTCAACCTAATTAATTACTTCCTGTTGCCCTTCCGCTCTCTTGTGACACCCTTGAAGCAATGGTTAAATGTTTCCATTCCCTTGGGTGAATGTTCTCAGATCCTGTTTTTACTCTGTTGCCAGCCAAAATCACTGCTCATTTTTAAAAAATGTAATAGCACAATTAGGAAGGAACCATTATTCAAAAATGGGCATTGCCTTTCGCTGGCTACAAAGGTGATCAGTACTTAAGCTCCCCCTCCCCCAACAACAGTGGATCAGTTACAGTTGATTAAAGGCCAACTATGGGAGATAACGGAGCTGTGGTGGCTCAAGTGGTTAAGACGCTGAACTGCAGGCTGTGGAAGGTCAGTAGTTCAGCAGTTCAAGACCCGGGTGCCGCAAGACGGGGTGAGCTCCTGTCTCTAGTTCCAGCTCCTGCCAACCTAGCAGTTCGAAAGCAAGAAATTGCAAGTAGATAAATAGGTACCTTATGGGAGATAACAGGAAGTAATGGATTAAGGTAGAAGGAGATAGAAAGTGTGAACTTTAAAGGGATAATAGACCTGGGAAGCCTTAATAGTTTTTTGACAATCCATATGGGACAGTCTGATCTTCACTTACATCCCCAATTAGGTCTAAATAAAGTCAGGTAAACAATACAAAAAACACTGGAATGCAGTGTGTTGTCTACAGCTATGTCTATGTGGGAACTTTCCTCTGCGTGAGCAGTGGGAAGCCCCTGTAGTAAAAGGGAGTGTCCAAATGATGTTGTTCCTGTTCCCACCCCTTACTCTGGGAATAAACTTCATTTACTCCATTTACTTCATTTACTTCATTTACAGGATGTTCCCCATAGCCACTTCAGGGGAGTGGGGAGAGCTAACGCAGAACTAAACTCCAAGTGCTATGGGGCAGCTCACCATTTTCTCTCCCCACCACCACCTTTGAAAAAGTTTTTTACCCTTTCTTTGACAAGTGATCTTTAGCATGAAAACTGGGATCTCCCAAGCAAGTCCATGACTTCAGCTGTGAAACGCTGGAGAATATGCAAGGGAGCATTCTGTTGCTCTGGCCTGTTGTATATGAAAAATCAGTAATGGTAGTGTTGAAATAAAATAAGAACTGATCATTTATTCTGAAGGGTGGTCTTCTATATCTTCTAGACAACAGGTTTCTCAGGGTCAAGACTGCTTCCTATGCTGAGTCCAACAGAGCCCCAGTGGCATTTCATTAACACTGTGAGTTGAATTGTTGGCTCTCCTTAGGAGAATGGGAATGTAATTTACCATTTGTGGCATCACTATAAATTATGTGAAGTCATGCTAATGTGTAATAAATGCCATGATTTTCAGTTCTCTTCCCTAGAGGCAATCCTGCTTTACATCCTGCTGACAATGTGGAGATTGCCTTCTTTTGGTGGTATAAAACGCTCATTCTTTTGACTTACTACAATGATCCGCCAGATACTGAACTTTACAAACCTGCCACTGGAGCAGAACTAAATATCATTTATCTTTCTTGGCAAGCCAATGATATTTTGGGAGGTAAATGAGGTAAGGAATGAGCAATTGCTTTGCTCTGTTTATTGTTTTAAAGATGACAGATGTTTGAAGCTGCTCTGAAAGTTAGAATTATAGATGGATGGAAGATGGATGAATAGTGGAAATGCATGGGAGAGAGTCAAAGATCCATACAAAATCCAGTTCGTCACATTGTTTCCAGTTCATCACAACTCTATTGACAGGTCATATTATACTACATATAGTCTACCCCCCCCCCTTACACCTTTCCTCATAATACCATTTATATATGAATTCCATTTTTCATTCATGGCCCAAGACAGTTTAATTGGTTGGCATTGCTTATAATTTTTAAAAACCTGTTGTGAAGTGTTTCTTGTATGCCGTTTGCATACCAGGCCAACCCTGACCTGTATGGCCCAGGCTAGCCCAATCTCGACAGATTACAGAAGTTAAGCAGGGTCAGCCCTGGTTAGTATTTGGATGGGAGACCACCATGGTGGCTATACAGTGGCAAACCACCTCTGAATGTTTCTTGCCTTGAAAACCCTAACCCTATGGGGTCACTATATATCAGCTGTGACCTGGCGGCCCTTTATACACACACGCACCATTTTTACATTATTTGCCATATTGAGTTACATGCCTGTTTATATGCAACTGATGCAAAAACAGGTGTAAATTTTAATGACAGCATTGTAAACCACTTCTGATCATGTCTTGCCTTGCCTATGATGAAACACATTTATGTTGAATGCCATTAATTTGGTCAGGGAAAAACAGACAGCGATGGTAGATGAACCATAAAAGAAAAGCAAATTTTTGAAGTAAACAAGTGTTGCCATGTATTCCAGTAGAAGAAGGAGAGAAGAGAAGAGATTGGATTTATACCCTGCCCTTCACTACCCGAAGGCGTCTCAGAGCAGCTTACAATCTCCTTTTGTTCCTTTCCCCACAACAGACACCCTGTAAATTAGGTGGGGGTGAGAGAGCTCTGAGAGAACGGCTCTTGAGAGAACTTGTGAATGACCCAAGGTCACTCAGCTGACTGCATGTATGGGGCATCAGAACTGGTTCTCCAGATTAGAGTCTGCCACTCTTAACCACTGCACCAAGCTGGCTCTATGTACGTCCCTATGTACCTGTACTATGTAACATCCCTATGTACCTGAAAAAGGAATATTGAGTTTCACTTCCTGGCACAACCTTTGTCCCTTACCTTCAGTTCCATTGTGAGGAATTCCCCTGCAGAATTATTGGGAATATTCAGGGATATTTTTGGGCAGGAACGCACAGGAACGGAGTTCCAGCTGGCTCCCAAGTTGGCCACGCCCAGCAGGAACTCATTAGCATAATAGGCCACACCCAACAGCAGAAACTCATTAGGATTGGCTACATTAGGGGGGTGTGGCCTAACATGCAAAGGAGTTCCTGCTACAAAAAAGCCCTGGGTTTTGACAACAAACAAGGTAAACAGAATAACAAGCAAAAGGTGGGTGTAGCTGGATAACCACCCTTCTGGTAACATGGGGGTGCGGCCTAATGTGCTAATGAGCTGTGCTGCCAGGGGTGTGGCCCAATATGCTAATGAGTTCCTGCTGTTGGGTGTGGCCTATTATGCTAATGAGTTCCTGCTGGGCTTTTTCTCCAAAAAGAGCCCTGGAATATTGTTGTATACATTGGGATGAATACTTTGGAAGAAACAGAAAAATTGTTTGGTACTTCCACTTACAGCAAAAAAACATGCGCACACACTTACATACACATATTTTAAAACACACTGTATCCCATACATATACATATACACATGCACACAGACTATGATTTACACAAAACATTTCCACACATTTAATGAGGAGGACATTCACAGTTGGTAGAAGAGATGACCAGAGGGATTCAGAGGGTTAACAGATGAACTCTGTATTGTAGAAACTTAAGTGTACATAATAAAGCTAAGAATGGCTAATCAATGCACAAATATAAGTTTTTATGGATACACAGAGAGAATTTCTGACAGCACATGTATCCTACCAGTTTTAGTGGAGGGAGCAGTTATTTGTATATATTCTTTTGTTACCATGCAATAGCGTCAAATATTGAAATAGAGAGACATTTTCATGTGCAGGAGCTCCAAATCTATTCACATCAGTGTGTCTGTACGTGTATGGAGCCACAGGATTGAAACATGCATCAGGCTTAAAGATTAACTTTTAAAAAAATGCCAGCAAACTGAAAGTTTGTTGATTACTTGCAATTTTTTTTAAACAAATTGTACTCATAGTGAGATTTAAATTTTATAAAAATAGGCCTATATAATTTAACCCTGCCTTCTGCCTGATACATTAAATTTTAAATATTTTTAAGCTTCAGTCTTCTAATCATTTTATCTTTGATTTCTTCTTTTACTACTAAAAAAAAAACCCTGTGGCGTTATGTTTTTGTGTAGCTAGGATGATGAGATTCACATGTCCTAAATCTGTTTGCTTTAGGCTGAGTTTGCTGCTAGTACGCAGACCACATCTGAAGCATTAATGCTGTCATAAACTGACTTGTGCTCTCTGATCATTTCTTTTCAACACAGCTTCTACTCAGCATCAAAAACATTAGCACTTCCCTGAGAAGCCAGACCCTTCAGCTTCAACACATGATTTAGCACTATGTTCATTATGCAACACATAGTATCAAAGTATTTCTTGCCGTTTCAAATATACGCAATGTTCTTCTAGCTGCATGAGGTTCTCCCCTCCTACTAACTTAAGGGAGTAGGGAATTTAATGAACATTTATATTTCTTTTGCCAGAACTTTTTTTTAAAATGTCATGTTTCATTGGAGTTCTGTAGGAATTATTCAGCTTAGTTACACAAAAAAGCAGCTTTTGGTTCATATAGAGATGTGTTATAAAAATAATTGCCATTAATCCCTTTTACAGGTGCCCATATATGTAATGTGAACCTACAACCCCCCCTTCCAACTTCGGTGCATTAAAGGAATATGTATTCACGCCATATTTTGTTTAGCTACTGCAATCATATGTTATTATTCACAAATCATCTAATGCAATTAAATATGTATTAATTAATTATAGGATCAGCTTTCTCTGGGGCAGTGTACAAGGAAAGAGGTTCCCATTGGACTCAATGGAGCATTTCCTTTTAGAGGCCGTCAGATGTGGTTGCGTAATGACAGGTGTGTGACAGCACACATAGCCATTGTTTTCCAAGAGTGGTTCCTGCATGCCCCCCATGTCAAGCAGTTCTGCTCCTGTGCACAGGGCATGGGGAGAAGGGAACAGGTGTATATGGGAGCTGCTTATGCGCCTTCGACTGAGGTCAATATCTAGGCATGCTTAGTCCTTGCCCAGCACTTCACAGTATCTAATCAAATTGGGAAAGGTCCAGTGAAAAGGATTCCATATGGCCATATGGGAATCTCATTCACCCATGTACTGCTCACAGAGCTTTCAAAATAAAACACCAAACAATAAGATGATAAAAATGACAATAATCACCCAAAATAATATTTATATTTATTTGACTTCAATTCTGACCCACTTTTCTCCCCAACGGGGACCCCAAGTGGCTTACCTCATTCTCCCTTTCTCCATTTTATACTCACAACAACCATGTGAGGTAAGTTAGGCTGATCATAAGAACGTATGAGAAGCCAATGTTGGATCAGGCCAATGGCCCATCTAGTCCAACACTCTGTCACACAGTGGCCAAAAATACCAGGTGCTATCAGAAGGTCCACCAGTGGGGCCAGGACACTAGAAGCCCTCACACTGTTGCCCCCTAAGCACCAAGAATACAGAGCATCACTTGCCCCAGACCAAGAGTTCCTTTCTTTACCTTGTAGTTAAAAGCCATTGATGGACCTCTGCTCCATATGTTTATCCAATTCCCTCCTGAAGCTGTCCATGTGTTAATCACTCTTTGGGTGAAGAAGTACTTCCTTTTATCCACTCTGATCCAACTGCTCAGCAATTTAATTGAATGCCCATGAGTTCTTGTATTGTGAGAAAGGGAGAAAAGTACTTCTTTCTCTGCCTGCTCTATCCCATGCATAATCTTGTAAACCTCTGTCATGTCACCCCTCAACTCACATTTTTACAAGCTAAAGAGCCCCAAGTGCTTTAACCTTTCTTCATAGGGAAAGTGTTCCAACACTTTTATCATTCTAGTTGCCCTTTTCTGCACTTTTTCCAATGCTATAATATCCTTTCTGACCAGAACTGCACACAGTATTCCAAATGACGTTGCACTATCGATTTATACAGGGTGATTATGATACTGGCTGATTTGTTTTCAATTCCCTTCCTAATAATGCCCAGCATAGCGTTGGCCTTTTTTTTATTGCAGTCGCACACAGTTTCGACATTTTCAGTGAGTTATCTACTACGACTCCAAGATCATTCTCTTGGTCACTCTCTGCCAGTTCGGACCCCATCAACATGTATTTATAGTTAGGATTTTTGGCCCCAATGTGCATCGCTTCGCACTTGGCCACACTGAATCCCATTTGCCATGCTGATGCCCACTCACCCATCCTCGATAGATCCCTTTGGAGTGCCTCACAATCCTCCCTCGTTCTCACCCTCCTGAACAATTTAGTGTCATCCGCAAATTTAGCCACTTCACTGCTTACTCCCAACTCCAAATCATTAATGAACAAGTTAAAAAGCATCGGACACAGTACTGATCCCTGCAGTACCCCACTGTTTACCACCTTCCAGTGTTCCCTTTAAGCTGAGTTAGTCTGAGCTAGCTCACAGTTTTTTAGCACCCGGCTCACATTTTTGTCTTAGCTCAGGAAGGATGGCTCCAGAGCAAACTAATTTATGCAGCAGCCAAATCGCTCACTCACAACTTTAATGCCAGTAGCTCACAAAGCAGAATATTTGCTCATAAGACTCCACAGCTTAGAGGGAGTATTGCCACCCTCCACCGTGAAAATTGCCCATTTATATTCACTCTCTGTTTCCTATTAATTAGTCTTTTATCCCATGACTATTGAGCTTACTTAGGAGCCTTTGGTGAGGAACTTTATCAAAAGCTTTCTGGAAGTCAAGGTAAACAATATCTATTGGATCCCCCTTGTCCACATGTTTGTTCACCATCTCAAAGAACACTAACAAGACAAGATCTTCCCTTACAGAACCCATGTTGAGTCAATAGTTTTTGTTGATCAATGTGGCTACTAATTCTCTCCTTAATAATGGTTTCCACCAACTTACCTGGTATTGACGTCAGACTGACTGGCCTGTAATTTCCCAGATTTTCTCTGGAACCCTTTTTAAAGATGGGAGGTGACATTAGCTACCTTCCATTCCTCAGGAATGGAGGCAGATTTTAATGAAAGATTACATATTTTTGTCAGGAGATCCACAAGTTCACATTTGAGTTCTTTCAGTTGTTTATCACTTGTAGGACCTCCTCTCTCATCTCCTCAATCTGACTCAGGTCTTTCAACACTCTTCCCGAAATCAGTGGTTCTGGAGTGGGCAAGCGCTTCTCATCTTCCACAGTGAAGACAGAGGCAAAAATTCATTCAGCTTCTCAGCCATTTCACTTCATGAGCTTCCACAGCAGGGTGGGGATTCAGACCTGGGTCTCCCAGATCCTAGTGTGAAGCTCTAACCACTATACCACACTGACACAATGGAAAGTGTTCAGACTATGTAAGTGGTTCATAATATATATGTGATATATATATGATATATATATATATCATTTCCATATATATACATAAAGGTATACCATGCAAACTAAAATGCTACCATCCATTAGTAAGAGAAGAGCAGAAATTATATAGAACTCCTTCCTGTTGCTTCTCCAAAAAGATCATTTAAATTAAAAAATTTAAATCCCATTGACATCGGGCTTGAGTTGCAAAATGAAGTGTGTAAATACATGTGCATATTACAGCCATCATCAGACCTATAGGAAGTACATACAATGTCTTTTCAGCCTCTATGTTTGATATACCTTGCAAGAATGATATTAGAATAAATTATTTTTCAGACAATTCAGTCTAACATGTAACATTCTTTTAATGCTTGGATTTTTATGTACAGTTCTTCAAAGAGACACCCAGCCATTCTGATGAGAAGACTGAAGAAGAGAGGCTAATCCTCAGTGTCAATCACACACAAGCCAAAGTATTGCTGTGCTAATAGTGAGCACAGAATTTAAAATTTCAGGAAGGTATGTAAAGAGGTATATATTTTACAAACAATGTATTTCTATTAATACAGCTTTAATTTCAGATTTTGATCTCAACAGACATTAATCATCAGTATATCTGATTCTCAAGGTAGTCAAATCTGTGGGTATTTAAATCCACGGACTGGCATGATGAACAGACAAGACAGATTTTTCTACAAACCTAAAAATGTCCCAGGTTTGCAGAAACATCTAAGATCTAAAAAACAAAAAAACAAACAAAAGAATTGCATATTTAAACCCCCAATAATAGAAGCTGCCTCTAGCTTTAAGAAAAGAATGCCCTCAGTGATGTAGTGGTTAAGTGCGCGGACTCTAATCTGGGAGAACCGGGTTTGATTCCCCACTCCTCCTCTTGCACCTGGCTGGATGACCTTGGGCAAGCCATAGTTCTGATAAGAGCTGTTCTTGAAAAAGAGCAGTTTCTGTCAGAGCTCTCTCAGCCCCACTTACCTCACAGGGTGTCTGTTGTGGGGAGGGGAAGGGAAAGGAGTTTGTAAGCCGCGCTGAGACTCCTTTGGGTAGTGAAGGGCGGGGTATAAATCCAATCTCCTCCTCCTCCTCTTCTTCTTCTTCTTCTAGTATTATAGGAGAGGGGAGGGAAGGTTATTTCTGCCTATTTTCTTTATCCCATCATTCAAAACTTTATAAACCTCTCATGTCTGTCCTTAGACATCTTTTTTTCTACACTGAGCAGCCCAAGACTGTCCTGTGACTTAAATAGCCTTCTCAACCACACATTTATCCCTTTTTTTTTTTTTTTTTTTAATCACTGAACCTCTCAGTGAAAAGCTGAGAGACAGCTTTTGGGAAATGGATGCTGCCAGCATCTGTCTGTTTCCTCCTTTGAGATGCTCAGAAACCTTGGTCTGTACATTTCATTTGTATCCTGCCACATTGCTTTAAAAATGCTCCAAGGAAACCAACATAAAGTTTAAAAAAAAACCAAGGCGGCAAGTAGCAGCAGGGTTTCTTTACAGGGGGCTGGCAAGGGAGAAGACCACATGTGCTGCATTTGCATTAACTGTGTGTGGGTGTGAGTGAGTGTGAAGTGCCTTCAAGTTGCTCCCAACTTTGCATTCTTCCTAAAATGCATTTATGTTTGAAAATGGTGGGTGCAGGGGGGGGGGGGCGCCAGAAGGTATCCTTGCCTCGTGTGCAAAAAAACCTGGGGCCGGCCCTGGGTACAAGCCCAAATGTGCTCTGTGGCAAGAAACAGCCCTTCCACCTTCTTTCCTTCTCAACAGTAAACAGTCACTTGAATGGCTCCCAGGACAATAGTTCTCAGGATGCCAATCAGCAAAGTGTCTGAACCCAACAGGATACTGGAAAGTTCAGCACCATTGTGTCAACCAACTGTTCTCTTTCTGTTTGGCAGCTCTGTTGGCTCATAGTGAAAAGAATGACACTTAAAGCTGACTTGAAGTAATTTTTCCTCTCCCAGCATCATGACCAGATGGCCCCAGTGTTCAGTCTTTCTCTAGTTCGTGTCACCAACTGATTTGGGGGGAATCTAACCACTAAACAGAAAATAGTAACTCTTGGATCTTAACAGTTCTACCAGACTTTTAGATAGCACCATAGCTGGACATATTTTACATCCAAGAAGTGGTTAATAAACTTGCCACAAGTAAAATAGTTGTGTGTTAAATGCCAATGATGAAAAATAAACCAAACTTTTTTTTAGCATTTTGGTTTTAAAGTACCAAGCAACTAAACAATATTATATTTTTCTTCAGCATGAGGTGACACCAATTTAATACACAGATAAAAATTAAATTAAAATTAAGTTATTTAATTCATTTGAAAGATTATGGTTGATGGGAGACTGAGAAGTCATAATTGTTATTATCATATAGTTAAATTATATCACATATTATATTAATGTGTTCATACATGTGCTACTTGTTCAGTGGTTGAACAGGGGCGAATCTCTTTCCCACTGGACAGAGGGAAAAATCCTGCATGCTTAATCTTCCAAGGAATTATGTAGGATTCTAATTATTAGTGACACCATTCCCTATTGGCTCATTGTTGTTTTGGTTCATAAAATATATGTTTATCACTTGAATTCCCATTATTTTATTACTCTAAATTTTATGAAAGCAGATGAATTATGAAGTGAACCCAACTAAAGGCATTGTGTTTGAGCTGTCTTTGCTGCATACCATTGCTATGTCCTTATCACCAAATTATGAACATGCATGTTTGAACCAGACTTACAAGCACCTAACAATTCATTAACAATAGATTTATGTTACCAGATTTTCAGTTTGGCATTCTCATATCAACCTCAAAGTTCTTGAGTTCTGTTCAGTGTTCTTGTGTAGTAGAGGATGACAACTCCAACAAACCTTAGCTTCCTCTTGTCATTTTTCCCTTTAGGAAAGCCACATGTCTGCCCCTCCTGTTCTCACCTCAGGTAGCAATGTTCCTCAATATATCAGCTGCCTCCATGCCTAACTCATAGTTTTTTATCATGCAAACCAACTCAAGCTCCTTTCTCCATGATCCGCTATCATTGCTACTGAGATGAGGCAATATGTAACTAGAAGTCTCCTTTGCACACCAAGCTTTTCCTGGTTTGGACCACTCCCAAACCAGCTGTAAAGTAGAGGAAACCCATCTCTCTAGCCATCCAGTACATTCTCCTGCCTGTGCTGTTTCTCGGGCTTACAGTCCTCACTCTGGATGGCAACTATGCTATTCAGCTTATTGCTTGCAAGCTTAAATTCTCATATGCATGCATGCAGCAGTGCAAAGGCCTGGTAAAATGGTCCTTGAATCATTGTATGAGAATTATCTCCTTCACGTCCTGTTCTGAAAAAATCTAGTTTCCTAGCTCTGTATGGATAAAATGTTTCCCAACTCAGTCTTGTCCATAAAGTGTCAGATGGACAGGGGAACAGGGTGAGAGGTAAGACATGCATAGTATGTAGATAGGATCAGGGTTTGGGGGGGATTTTTTAAAGAGGTGCCAGAACTCTCAAGAGGGAAAAGAAGTTTTCAACCTGTATACTGAAAACTTATGAGCTTTTAAACATTTTAAAAAGTATTCTGTCGAACAAGTTCCAGAACTCCATTCCAGTGCATTCCCCCCGGAAAAAAAGACCTAGATAGGCTGCACATGAACGTGGGAAATTATTGATTGTGTAATGAGGGGTTACAGAAATGGTAATTCTAGTGTACAAAGTTCTTATGCCTTATTTAATTAATCTTTGCAACAAACCTGGTGAGGTACATCACCATTATGTCAACTTTATATTACAGAAGAAAAATAAATATGTGCTGAGGTCTCTGCCAAGGGCCTCAGATACATAACAGTTTCAGGTGTACGCCAAAGATTTTCTGAATGGACACCTGAATTATGTAATATATAAATGTAACAAACACTCCTTTTGCAAATGCACATATCATAACAATATTAGTATTGACTGCAAATTCCTGTATACTCTGTCACATGCTCATGTGTGGAACAGCCAAAGAATCATTGCTAAAAGTACAATTTCATGCCACAGTCCCAAAGCATTAAATCAAATATCTGAATCCTCTCTGCCTTAATGAAATCATGCTGTTTTCTGTATTAAATTTTAATTGTGTAGGGCTTTATACAGAGAGTTAGTGTTTATGGGACTTCCATACATTTGCAATTTGCAAAAAAAAAAAAAAGAGCCTGATTTTTAAAAAATCCATAAACTGAAAAATGACTGGTGGTAGCAATTTTGTTATATAATATGAAGAAAAAATGGTCAGTATAACTATCAGGTTTCCATTGAAGAAATAGAAAAGTGCAAAACCTGCCATTTTAAATTACTCTCTGTCATGTTTTTATTTCCCCTCCTCCCCTGGGAAGTTAAAAATCTTGAAGAAATATCTATACACTCCTTAAATATTTCCTGAAGTCAGTCAATGCCATATGTTCTTAAGAAACAAATTGTTCTCTCTGTGTGTCATTCGTGATGGCATTTAAGTTTTCTAAGGGGTGTATTTAGACACCATGTTGTTCACATTGTTTCTAGGTTCCAATGAAAGAGTGATTTGTCTATTCTCCTGTAAAAGAGAGTGTGTGAGATACAATCCCACTATTCTCCCCACTGCTGTTTTTCTTTGCAGTAAAGCTGCCTGAATGGTTTCTTAGTCAATAAGCTACTGATCAGTATCTTATAAGAGGAAAGTGGAAACTCCTTTCCTCATGTCTTTGATTAAAGTCTAATTGGTTCTGTTTAGGGATGCCAACCTCTCAGAGGGGAGTTGTCATCTCCCGGAATTACAACTGATTTCCAGTCTACATAGATCAGTTCTCCTGGAGAAAATGGCCACTTTGGAGGGTAGACTCTATGGCATTATACCCTGTTGAGGCCCCTCCCCTTCCCAAACCTCGCCTTCTCCAGGCTCAACTCCCCAAATCTCCAGGAATCCCCAAATCCAGAGTTGTCAACTTAGAGGGTGAACTTTATGGCATTTTAGCACACTAAGATCCCTCTCCAAACTCTGCCATCTCCAGGTTCTACACTCAAATATCCAGGAATTTCCCAATCTGGATTTGGGAAGTCTCCTTCTATTACATATTTATATTCACTGCATGGGATGCCTAACTTTTCTCCGAGATATTAAATGTTAGCCTTAAGATTCTCTGTTGAGAGCAGATCTATATGTGTGACCATGACAGACCTGGGTCCTCACTGAAGGTCTGTCACCGTGTGCCAGCAAAGCAAGCTGGGGTGGGATGGTCTGATTCAGAAGGGACCTCATCCAAAGCCTATTAACAGCTGCCAAAACAGTGTTAGCATCATATTGGAAATCACCTACACTACCACATATAGATGTATCGTTTTCAAAGATCTGGGACCATCTGATGATGGAGGAAATCACTGATAAGCTACTTCAGTCAGATCCTAGGAGAACATCATTCGAAGAGAAATGGTTTCCCTTTTTTGAATAGATACTCACGCAAGATCTACCACCTTCTTCTTTTTTAAAACTTGTTATTTCTTTATTGCATATATAAATACAGACAAACATAAATATAAAAACACGGGGTAAACATTTCAAGTCTTATTTAATAATTTGCCTTATCCGTAATTTTCTTTAGCTATTTATATCACTTTTACAGGATGTTAGACTTTTATAGATATTTTTCCTCAAGTTTTAGTTATATGATGTTTTTAAGTTGTCATAGTCTCCAATCCAAGTAAAAAAAATTTGACCAAGTATTTTCAAAACCTTCTTTGGTTTGGTTTTTCAAAAATAATGAAAGTTTATCCATTTCTGCTATTTCAAGTGTTTTGTAAATAGTTTCTCTTTTAGATGGTAGTTCTGTTGTCTTCCAGTGTTTAGCGTATAGTATTCTAGCAGAGGTAACCACATGTAATATAAAATATAAATCATTTTTTCCACATCCATCTGGTATTCTGGTATTATATTTAACAATTTAAATTATTTTGTGTATCCACGCCCAAAACCTTTTTGCTTTTTCACATTGCCACCACATATAGAAGAAAGACCCTACTTTGGTTTGACATTTCCAACAGGTATTGGGGCATTTTGGGCCAATTTTTGACAAGATGTCCAGGGTCACATACCATCTGTGGAACATTTTGTACATATTTTCTTTATATGCCATTGCTCTGGTGATTTTTAGATTTCTTTTCCAAATTTGCGACCACTGGTCTAGTTCTATGTTGTGGCCTAGATTTTGTGCCCATTTTGTCATAACTCTCTTGACCATTTCATCTTGCACTGTGTCTTCTAGGACTAGGTTATACATTTTCCTTATAAATTTCTGGTCCATACCCATTAAAATTTTGTCTATTTCCAAATAGTTTGCATAGAAGCCTATTGGTTTGTCATTGCTGTATCTTGATTCGATTTGGACCCTTTCCCACCAATTATTTGTTTGTATTCTTTTTAGTCTCAACCGTGTGTCTAGCCATACCACCCTGAACATGCCCGATCTCGTCAGATCTACTTCCTTCTAATCCAGTATACCAACAAATGCTTTCGCTTTAACCTGGTTCTCTTTATCATTTTCAACTCTTATCATACTACTTTTTATTTCTTTATTCATTTACTTATTATTGTTGTTGTTGTTGATGTTGTTGTTGTTGATGATGTTGTTGTTTTTTTACCCTCTTCATTTCCACAGGAGTAGAGTCTAGTGATCTTAATCAAAATACCCCAAGTGCACCACTCCACACAAGCTCAGTAGCCACACGGCTACCTTATCAGAATAAACTGAAAAAAATGTTTATTTTTTCTAGATCATATTTTTAGTTACTAAAAACTGCAATGTGTGTTTATAATTAGATGATAAGCTATTAGTTTTAACAGATGCATTAAGTTTAATGTTAATATTAATCTCATAACATTGATTTATCTTTGGACTTTGACATATATGTATTTCAGTCTCTTCCTGTTAATTGTAAATTCTATATACATCAATATTTTTTTTAAAAAAGCAGGGATGTGGTGGTGGTATACTGAACCGTTTTTTTCCTTCACCACTTTCTCCCTTGCCATCTCTTCCCAGATCCCTTTTTCATTGTCAGCACTCAAAACATTCTAAGAAAGATTGTTTGAATCTAATAGAATAATAAATAGGATAGGTGTCACAGAAGGGATTTTTGCTATATTCACTACAGCCACAACAGAAGACAAAACCAACAAAAGTCACCCCCCTTGCACAAGCCCTTCCACAGCTCACATTAGAGATGGAGAGCAACGGAAACCTTTATCTTTTGACTGGCTTTCGAGCAAGGGAAACCTTTACCTTTACCTTACATGTTGTGACATCTGCCAGGATACTTTATGCAAAATACTGGGGAAAAGAAGAAACACCCACGAAAGAAGAAATAATCTACAAATTACTTGAATCAGCAGAAATGGACAAATTAACTTTACAGTTACAAGGGAAAAAAGAAGGGACTTTTGAAAATAATTGGTTGAGAGTATATAGATGGATTGAGGATTATACCCAGAAAGCTTGAAAATAATTTAAAAAGTAGATGCTATTCCTTAAAATTGATTGTTCAATTAGATATAGGTCTATAAGATAAGATTCAATTCAATTTTCTTATGTTAACCAGAGACAAAGTATAAGCTCCACTATTGTAGTTGTTGTTGCTTGTTGTGTTTGTTGTTTTTATTGTTGTCCTATTCTTGTAGTATCTTTTTTCTTTCCTGAAAACAATAAAAAAATGTAAAAAGAGAGAAATATATAACTTTAGGCAAGTTATTTAAATGTAGACTTATCTTCATGCTTAAGTATTTCACATATAAATATTCAGATTTGTAATAAACACATTTCATCACATTTTTATTTGTTTATTTAGGAAATGTTTGTGCTGCCTCTCCAGGGACCCTGCCTGAGGTGGCTTACAAAATAAAAATTAATAAAAACATAAAACATTAAATGTTGTTAATTAACTGTAAGAACTCAGGCAGAGCATAAAAAGCATTAAACATTTGACAGCTTAAAATGAATTTAACAGTTTTCAGCCTAAAAGCACACTACAAGAACAGTACAAGAACCCTTTTTTTAAAAATTCCTGGGTAAACAGAAACACTTGGGCCTAAAACAGAGTAGTGTAGTCACCAGGTCACCCTCCAAGGGAAGGGCACTCCACAGGTGAAGTGAAACTGCTGAAAAGCCATTGCCACCTTCCTCACCTCTGAAGGCAAGGGAAGGAATAGCAGAGCTTGTGAGGAAAAATATGTTTGTAACGTCTGAAAGTCAGAACCGTGAAAATACACTGATTATCTCTAACAAATTATATTTAAAAATAAAATAAAATCCAAGGAAGTTGACTTTCCGGATCTAGTGTAGTTCCTGTATTAGTAAGAAAAAGAAGCCTTGAGTTGAAATGTTAATCAGACTTTAAATCTTAAATTCTGTAAGTAAAAACGTAATGTTGGATTGAAAATGCAGATTGTTGTTTTTATTTGTTTCAGTTAGTAAGTTTCACATGCACTTTTATTTATGACTGTGCGAATATGAAAGTATTTAGAGAAAATACTAAAGTCTTTCCCCCAAATACTGTAGCCTACAATAGCCCTTCTAAACTCACCCTACAACACTGCTAAATTATTTCAGCCGCATGTGTGGTATGCTTTGTGACGTGAAGAAAAGTTCACTAGGGACTAATTTGACACCATCAAACTCAATTTCCCTTTATTACCTTTACACAAGATTGAAACTAGTTTTCAGAGGTGAAAGGTTGCAACATTAACTTGCTATGCTAGTCTCAGCAGAATTCTTATGTGCAAGCTAGAGAATTTTTAGTTTCACTCAGTGAATATCATTAACAAGTTATTTTATTTTATTTACTGAAAACATTGTTATGACACCTTCCCACCCAGGAGGGTTCTCAAGGTGGCAGTCAAAACATTAAAACAAAATTTAAAATGCACGGGTGGATGGATGGATGGATGGATGGATGGATGGTAGATGACAGACAGACAGACAGACAGACAGACAGACAGACAGACAGACAGACAGACAGACAGACAGACAGATAGATAGATAGATAGATAGATAGATAGATAGATAGATAGCACAAACACATAGAGGCATACGTAAGAGGATGGTCAATGAGGGAACACCAAACAAAACAGAAACATCTTCACCCACCGGCAGAATACAGTGACGGGGTGGGAAACAAAGAGATCTCCCTGGGGAAGGAATTCAATAACTTTGGTTCCACAGCTGAGAAGGCTTGTCCTTGGCTTGCCACCCATCTAACCTTAGTTAGCAGGGGCACCTGAAGCAGAACCTTTGATGATGACCATAGTAGTCGGGTAGGTTCATATGGGAGCTGATGGTTCCTGAACTATTTTCTGCATCTTTGTCCCTTTGGTGATTGGTTTAGAATTGCTGTTGGTTTGATCTGCCTCTTTAGGACTTTGTGAGTTAAAGACTCATTGGTAAAAATTAGGTAAACAGGGTATCTGAGGAAGTGAGTGACTCACAAAAGTTCCCACTTGAATAAATCTTGTTTGTCTTTAAGGTGCCACTGAACTTTGTATTCTGATATTTTAAAACTCAGCTTGATGTTTCTGATCTGGAATACATATGGTCTGATATATTTACATAACTAATAATATATATTTTTCAGATATTTGGCCATCAAAAGAAGGAGACTAGAGATACTTATTCCAGTTGTAATAATTCAGAAGTTCCAGTCATTGTATAAATCAAAGAATATTGCGGATGGGCTGTGACTCAGTGGAAGAACTTCTGTTTTGCATACAGAAGGTCTCAGGTCCATATGTTTGTGTCTAAAAATATGACGAATGTGATTTGTTGAGCAGCCTTTCCCCCTGATAGTTAATATGGTACTCCAGAAAATGGCAGTAGCGCCTTTAGCAGTCTTTACAATCTTGGCATCATGCAGTGTCATAGATTTATTAAAAAGCCACTACTTGTTATTCTCGTATTGCAGGTGTAGAACGGAGCATGAGATGACATTCCTGAGGCCACCCAGTGAACTGATGGGAATTGGAAACTTGGGCCACCCTGGTTCTTGAAACAGCAGTAATTGTTATTTAGATGGGCCAAAACCACACAGCAGCATTTGCCAAGTCAAGCATAGAAACCAGGTTTCCATAGTGGACTGGCCTTTTTTCATTAAAAAAAATATCACAGAGTATGTGCAGACCTGACTCTTACAGTACCTGCCAGTATTAAAATTTCTGCCATTGTGAAAATTTATTTCTAGAGATCCTTTTCATTTAACAAAAAAATACTTTGGCAAGGCCCAGGGGGCACAATCCATCCAAAAGGAAATCTGTCTAAATCCCATTATTTCAGTTTGGAAAATTAATCACTTGGTTAACTTTCTCCAACTAAGAAGTAGAGGACCTGAAAATGTCAAATCATCTGCCTTGTGTCCCATGTGTCTTCTATTTTTGTGAGGAGACAATGTCACACAACAAAAAGAGTATTTATTTTGAGTGGTGGTTTATTAACATTTGCTTTGTAAATTGGAAAAGCAAGATAATGTTATCACAGTTAAAAGGGCAAGCATAACTACAGAAGCAGCAGCCAATCACAGAATTCGGTGCCACTGCTTTCTTCTGTGGTGGATGTTTAAGACAGTTCCGCTATCTTTTGTGAGTGGTATTTTAAATGGTTTGTTTTATTTTAAATGGTTAAATAATTACATTGTTGTATTGTCTTACTGTTTATAATGCTTATGGCCATGTTAGCCGCCCTGAGCCTGCCCTGGCGGAGATGGTGGGACAGGCCCGTAGCTACATTGAAGCATTCTGGGGCCTGCCCCCCCCGACTTCCTACCAAGGCCCCACAACTTCCCCACATGTCAGCAGCCACAGAGGCTCCATCCTGGGCTGGCAGCCAAATCGGGCAGAATCAATTTCAGCTGGCAGAAGGACTCCCGCCTGTCAATTTCAGCAGTACCAGCCTATTGGGGAGTCTTTTGGCCAGCCTAATGTCAATTTTGGCCCCATGATATCCTATGGGCCATTGAAGTCAATGGCGAAAACATAGGGTATATTCTAGGGGGTTGGAGGAGAGGTGGTTTGAGGGAGGGACTCCAAACTTGCAGGATAGCTGCTGGAGACTCTCCCCAAGGTACCCACCAAGTTTCAAGAACATTGGACCAGGGGGCCCAATTCTACGGGCCCCCAAACAGGTTGCCCTATCCCCTCCATTGTTCTCTATGGTGGGAAAAAGTAACATTTACGGGGCCATTTACGGGGGTCTATTCAGCTCAGATGAACTGAATGCACATCCCTAAGCCACAGCATGAAGCAGTGCAAGGCAGCCAGGCGAGCGGGCTGGCAGGTGAGGTGCAGCCAGGGGGCTGTGGGTCCTGTGGCTGAACCTGCAACTACAGAGATTTCTCCCCTTCTCCCTCCAGTGCAAGATTGCAGACTAGGGATCCCAAGTCCCCCTGGGGGGTCGGGACACCCCTGCCCCAGAGGCCCGTTCCCCGGCGGCGCCGGATCGGGGCCCAGGGGGAACTCCTCCCCGACGTGCGCGTCACCAGGAAGTGACGCAGGCACGCTTGGGGCAGGGCCATGGTCATACAAGGGAAAACTCTATGGTTTTCCCTTGTATGGCCGTGGCCCTGCCCCCAGCGTGCCCGGCATCATAACGTCACTTCCTACTGACATGCATGCAGCGCGTGTGCACATGCATCGGGAGCCACCCAGGAGTCCCCCGCGGAGGAGGTAAGTGCCACTTGGCAACCCTATTGCAGACCTCACTTGCTTGCATGCGCCTGTGCCCTCATCACCGAGGAAGCTGGCCACCAAGGGAGACAGAAACACAGCACTCCCTCAGCTTCCCCTCCCGGGTTTTTCTTTCAGCTCCCGCCTTCTCAGTCCAGCCCCGTTGCACCAACGCAGGGCATACACAAGCCACCAGTGGAAGCAGAGCAGCCATCTCCATCCCATCTGCTCACCCACCTCTCCTCCTTTGGCTTGTCTCCCCAGGCTGGCTGCCAGTTCCAAATCTGAGAAGTGTTGCAGCAGAAAGCCCCCCTGCAGGGTGGTGGGTGGGGGTGTGACTGAGGCAAAGTCACCGTGGAAGCACAAAGTCAGCCAGGAAGAAAGAAATAAGGAACTGAACAAGAGCCCTAGTTCCCTGCATTCCACACAGCCAATGCGGTTGCAGGGGGAAATGAGAGGAGGAGGGGATCCTCCTCAGGTTACTCTGAGCCAGTGACTGACTTCCACTTCCACCCACCCTCCACAATAGGAGAAATAACCCTGCTCCTGCCTGTGAGTGTGAGTTTATTTTATTTTTATTTTATCAGTGCCCCCTGACTTATTTAAAGGCCCCCTGAATTAAGAAATCCTGGCTACGGGCCTGGGGTGGGATATAAGTCAAGTGAATAAATAAATAAATGTGCTTTTCTAAGTCATTTTAGAGATCCAGATTCTTGGCTGCAGTGATGGGGCACTTACAGTGTATAATGTGCTATTGATAATCCATGCCAGAACATCACAGTTCCAGTTTTTTAATTCAGAGAAACTTCACTCATTTTTTTGTGTGTGAAGTGCCATCAAGTCACAACCAGCTTATGGTGGCCCCAGCATTTCAAGGCAGGTAAGAAGCAGAGGTGGTTTGCCATTGCTTTCCTCTGCAGAGGCTTCCTTGGAGGTCTCCCTTCCTTCCTAGTACCATCCCTGCTTAGCTTCCAAGATCTGAGATTGGGCTATATCATGCCACCTTCCCGCCATCATTTTTATTAAGCCAAAAATAAGGTAGGAGAAAAGAAGATAACTATAGTGCATCATTTAAGGCTGGGTAGTTCAAAATGTTATTTGAGACTGGCACTAAAGCTGCTTCTAATTGCCTCCAGAAAATCCCACAAGAGATGTGGACAATAGATACAAGGAAATACATTTCTATAAATATCCTCGGGCTTTATCTCCAATTTATCCTCATTTCCCCCCCTCATGGTAAGGGGGATTGCAGCTTAGGCCACACCATGCCCCTTAGGACCTCCAGGCCTCATTACAGTGTTACCCTTCCCCCCATGTGGAAGCCAGGGTTGCCAAAATGATGCTGGCACCCAGCAGGGAAGGGAACTGAGAAAACTGTAGCACAATGCTGAGAAAACTGTAGCACACTGCCAAAACTCTATGGTTTGACTGAATGCTAGATCATCACTGGCAATGTGCTGACATCACTTCCAGTCACACCCCATTTTACTTCCATTTCAGCAGGGGGAAGGACCATTGGGGGCCTGAGATCTCCCACCCCCAGCAGGAAAATGGCAACCCTCATGGGGGCTCTGCTCAAGTCCTAACATAGCCTTTTTGACTGCTCAATCATCTATTCTGGCATGTAACTCCTGCTCTTTTTCCATTTTCCCCTTTTCTGCTAGAGAATATCCTCCTGTTTAAATTACAGATGCTTTTAAGTAAGGATTAGATCCAACATTTGTTTTCTAATAGCAGAGGGGCAATTTTGCTGGAGAATGAGGGAAATGAATTTTGCTCATTTCTCCTTCCTACAGCAGACTCTCACATCATACCCAGTGCTGTCCTTTGGTGTCCCCAAAACCCTGGGGGCAGTTTTTGGTGAGACACAATGAACTGCAGTGAGAGACACAGGCAGAAAATTTCCAGGCAGAAAATTTGGTGTCTTGAGACCAATAATATATCTCTGTCCATCTTATTGATCACCTGAGATCATACAGCTCTGTAGGAAGTCAATACAAGTCTTTTCAATGTGAGATGTAATGT